>NW_027448953.1:51082-82403 GCF_030867145.1 Opisthocomus hoazin
TGAGGGTGGTCACTGAGGCCTGCTAGACCCTTGAATCTACAGAACCCTTCTGAATGTCCAGAGGACCACAGAAAGTTCTCCTGATGTCACTTATGGACCTGCTGATGGGTTCTAGACCCTTCTGGAAGGGTTCCCAGACCACCTATGGACTGGTGGCCACCTCCAAGAGCAGTTGAGGGCCTTCAAGAACCCCCTGAAGATCTACAGAACCCCTTTGAAGACCCTGAAGGCCACCTATGAGGGTCGGGACGTCACTTATGAGCCCACTGATGGGTTCTAGGCCCTTCGGAAGGGTTCTGGGGTCTCCTACAGGCCCGGTGACCACCCTCAAGACCAGCTGAGGGCCTTCAAGACCCCTGAAGATCTACAGGACCCCCCTGAAGCTCCAGAGGACATGGAAAGTCCTCCTGATATCACTTATGGACCTCGTGATGGGTTCTAGACCCTTCCAGAAGGGTTCCCAGACCACCTACAGGACTGGGTGGCCATCTACAAAACCAGTTGAGGGCCTTCAAAACCCCCTGAAGATCTACAGAACCCCTCTGAAGCCCTAGAGAACCATGAAAAGTTCTCCTGATGTCACTTATGGACCTGCTGATGGTTCTAGGTCCTTCCGGAAGGTTCTGGAATCTCCTACAGGCCCGGTGACCACCCTCAAGACCAGCTGATGGTCTTCAAAACCCCTGAAGATCTACAGGGACCCCCCCTGAAGCTCCAGAGGACCATGGAAAGTTCTCCTGATGGCACTTATGGACCTGCTGATGGGTTCTACACCCTTCCAGAAGGGTTCCCAGACCACCTACGGGACTGCTGAGCACCTCCAAGAGCAGTTGAGGGCCTTCAAGAACCCTTGAAGATCTACAGAACCCCTTTGAAGACCCTGAAGGGCCACCTATGAGGGTTTGGATGCCATTTATGAGCCCACTGATGAGTTCAGATCTTTCTGGAAGGGTTCTGAGATCTTCTACAGGCCTCGTGACCACTCTCAAGCCCAGTTGAGGGCCTTCAAGAACCCCTGAAGATCTACAGAACCCCTCTGAAGCCCTAGAGAACCATGGAAAGTTCTCCTGATGTCACTTATGGACCTGCTGATGGGTTCTAGACCCTTCCGGAAGGGTTCACAGACCACCTACGGGACTGGTGACCATCTACAAGACCAGTTGAGGGTCTCCAAAACCCCTTGAAGATCTACAGAACCCCTTTGAAGACCCTGAAGGCCACCTACGAGGGTCGGACGTCACTTATGGACCTGCTGCTGGGTTCTACACCCTTCCGGAAGGGTTCCCAGACCACCTATGGGACTGCTGGCCATCTACAAGCCGGTTGAGGGCCTTCAAGAACCCTTGAAGATCTACAGAACCCCTCTGAAGCCCTAGAGAACCATGGGAAGTTCTCCGGATGTCACTTATAGACCCGCTGATGGGTTCTAAACCCTTCTGGAAGGGTTCCCAGACCACCTACGAGACTGGTGACCATCTACAAGACCAGTTGAGGGCCTCCAAAACCCCCTGAAGATCTAGAGAACCCCTCTGAAGCCCTAGAGAACCACGGAAAGTTCTCCCAATGTCACTTATGGACCTGCTGATGGGTTCTAGACCCTTCCGGAAGGGTTCCAGACCACCCACAGGACTGGTGACCACCTCCAAGACCAGCTGAGGGCCTTCAAGAGCCCTTGAAGATCTACAGAACCCCTTTGAAGACCCTGAAGGCCACCTATGAGAGTTTGGACGTCACTTATGGGCCCACTGATGGGTTCCAGATCCTTCTGGAGGGTTCTGAGATCTTCTACATGCCTAGTGACCACTCTGACGTCAAGCTGAAGGCCTTCAAGACCCTTGAAAATCTACAGAACTCTTCTGAATGTCCAGAGGACCACAGAAAGTTCTCCTGATGTCACTTATGGACCTGCTGATGGGTTCTAGGTCCTTCCGGAAGGGTTCCCAGACCACCTATGGGACTGCTGGCCACCTCCAAGACCAGTTGAGAGCCTTGAGAACCCTTGAAGGTCTACAGAACCCCTCTGACGCCCTAGAGCACCATAGGAAGTTCTCCTGATGTCACTTATGGACCTGCTGATGGGTTCTACACCCTTCCAGAAGGGTTCCCAGATCACCTATGGGACTGGTGGCCACCTCCAAAACCAGTTGAGGGCCTTCAGAACCCCTTGAAGATCTACAGAACCCCTTTGAAGACCCTGAAGGCCACCTATGAGAGTTTGGACGTCACTTATGGGCCCGGCAGCGGGTTCTAGACCCTTCTGGAAAGGTTCTGTGATCTTCTACAGGCCTGGTGACCACCCTCAAGACCAGCTGATGGTCTTCAAATCCCCCTGAAGATCTACAGAACCCCTCTGAAGCTCTAGAGAACCACGGAAAGTTCTCCTGATGTCATTTATGGACCTGCTAATGGGTTCTAGACCCTTCCGGAAGGGTTCCCAGACCACCTATGGGACTGCTGGCCATCTACAAGCCCGGTTGAGGGCCTTCAAGAACCTTGAAGATCTACAGAACCCCTTTGAAGACCCTGAAGGCCACCTACGAGGGTCGAGACGTCACTTATGGGCCTGCTGATGGATTCTAAACCCTTCCGGAAGGGTTCCCAGACCACCTATGGGACTGCTGGCCATCTACAAAACCAGTTGAGGGCCTTCAAGACCCCCTGAAGACCTACAGAACCCCTCTGAAGCCCTAGAGAACCATGAAAGTTCTCCTGATGTCACTTATGGACCTGCTGATGGATTCTACACCCTTCCAGAAGGTTTCCAAGACCACCTACAGGACTGGGGGCCATCTACAAGCCCAGTTGAGGGCCTTCAGGAACCCTTGAAGATCTACAGAACCCCTCTGAAGCTCTAGAGAACCATGGAAAGTTCTCCTGATGTCACTTATGGACCTGCTGATGGGTTCTAAACCTTTCTGGAAGGGTTCCCAGATCACCTGTGGGACTGGTGGCCACCTCCAAACCAGTTGAGGGCCTTCAAAACCCCTTGAAGATCTACAGAACCCCTCTGAAGACCCTGAAGGCCACTTATGAGGGTTTGGACGTCACTTATGGACCCGGTGGTGGGTTCTGGGCCCTCCCCGCCCCCGCGTGGCCTCACCCAAGACCTGGCCGGCGATCATCCGCCCGTCCTCGCCGGCGACGGCGGCGCGGGCGTTGCGCTCGTTGACGTACTGGACGAAGGCGAAGCCCTTGTGGACGGAGCAGCCGACGATCTTGCCGTACTTGGAGAAGATGGCCTCCACGTCGCTCTTCTTCACCACCAGGGTGTTGAGGTTGCCGATGAAGACGCGGGAGTTCATGGAGCGCGGGTCCGTCTTGTTGGTCACGTTGCTGGCCATGGTGGTGGGTGGGGTGGGGGGTGGGGGGGAGGGGCGGCACCTGCGGTGGGGGGAGGGGTGGCGGGTGACGTCTCCAGGTCCTCCCGCGGCGGGGAGGGGGGTGGAGATTTGGAGCCGGCGGTGGAGATAGGTGGGGCGGGTGGTGGACACAGGTGGGGTGGTGGAGATGGGAGGTGGAGATATGGGGGGGGTGGGGTCATGGGGTGATGGGGGGCGGGGTTTGGGGCCGCTCGTTAGCGGCAGCTCGTTAGCGGGGAGCTCGGCGGCGGCCCCGAGGGGGTTTGGAGGACCTCAGGTGGTTGGAGCTGATGGTGTTCACCATGACTCTCACCAACCTACCAGGACCTCCGAGGAATCGCCTCGTTAGCGGAGGTCTTCGTTAGCAGAGCTCGTTAGGAGGAGCTCATTAGGAAGAGCTCGTTAGGAGGAGCTCGTTAGGAGGAGCTCATTAGGAGGAGCTCATTAGAAGGAGCTCATTAGCGACCCCAAAAGAGATCTTGGAGACCTCAAGGTGGTTGGAGCTCAAGATCTCCATCATGGCCACCATCATCTCCACCAACCAATAAAGACCTCCATGGAGCTTCTTCGTTAGCAGAGCTCATTAGGAGGAGCTCGTTAGGAGGAGCTCGTTAGCGACCCCCAGAAGAGATCTTGGAGACCTCAAGGTGGTTGGAGCTCATGGTGTCCACCATCATCTCCACCGACCAACCAGGAGCTCCATGCAGATGCCTCGTTAGCGAAGGTCCTCATTAGCAAAGCTCGTTAGGAGGAGCTCATTAAGAGGACATCGTTAGCACGACCTCGTTAGCGACCCCTGAAAGAGATCTTGGAGATCTCAAGGTGACTGGACATCATGGTCTCCATCATAACCACCATCATCTCCACCAATTAACCATGACCTCCATGGAGTTTCCTCGTTAGCGGAGCTCCTCGTTAGCAGAACTCCTCATTAGCAACCTCATTAGCAAGGACCTCATTAGCAGGAGCTCATTAGCGACCCCCATGACAGGCTCTGGGGACCTGAAGGTGGTTGGACCTCCTGGTGTCCATCATGGCCGCCATCATGGCCACCACCGAGGAGCTCCATGGAATTCCCTCATTAGTGGAGCTCGTTAGGAGGAGCTCGTTAGGAGGAGCTCGTTAGCGACCCCCCCGAGGAGATCCTGGAGACCTCAAGGTGGTTGGACCTCCCGATCCCCATCATGGCCGCCATCACCTCCACCGACCAATCAGGAGCTCCGTGGGGCTCCCTCGTTAGCGCGGCTCCTCTTTAGCGTCACCTCGTTAGCGGGCAGCTCGCTAACGACCCCCGCCGGAGGGGTTTTGGGTACCTCGACGTGATTGGACCGCCCGGTCCTCCGCCCACCCCCGCCATCCCCTCCCCCGGCCAACCACGTGGGCGGGGCTCCCTCGTTAGCCCCGCCCCCCACAAGCCCCGCCCCCGCCAGCCTGACCCGCCCCTCCTTAATTAGCGGCTCGTTAGCTTACCGTGGGGGGGGGGAGGGGGGAGGGGCGTCCGTGGGTCGGCGGCGGCGTCGGGGGGGGAGGGGGCGGGGAGGGGGCGGGGCTTCGGTGGGGGGAGGGGCGGGCCCGGAAAAAGGCCGGAAAAGGGGGAAAAAATAAAAAAATAAAAAAATAAAAAAAATTAAAAAAAAAAAAAAAAAATAAAAAACACCCAAAAACAATAAAAAAAATAAAAAATATTAAAAATAAAAACCGGGAAAATGATCAAATCCCCTCAAATCCCCCCAAAATGTGACCGGGGGGGGGGGTGGGGGAGGGGTTGGGCGCCGCCCCCCCCGCCAGGGGGGAGGGGAAGGGGGGTGGGGGGGTGGGGGGGAGGGGCCCTGGGAGGGGGGAGGGGCCCATGGCCGGGGTGGGGGGAGGGGCAAAAGGCGTCGCTTCAGTTTTTTTTTGGGGGGAAAAACGGAGATTTTGGTCAACTTACGGTCGCCGCCGGCTCTAAAAAAATCGCGCTGTGAAAAGACACAAAAAGGGGGGAAAAATTGGGGGGGGGGGAGGGGCGGGGCGGTCAATTGGGGGAGGGGCGGCAGGCCCCGCCCCCGCGGGCCCCGCCCCGCCGAGCCAGGCCCCGCCCCCGCCCCCCCAGAGCTCCGTCCGCTCCCCCCCCCCCCCCCCCCGCAGTCCAGAGAAAATCGAAAGTCGGGGAACAAAATGGCGCCGGGGGGAGGGGCTTGGGGTGGGGGAGGGGCTAAGGAGGGGAGGAGCTAAGGAGGGGGAGGAGCTAAGGAGGGGAGGGGTTAAGGAGGGGGAGGGGTTAAGGAGGGGGAGGGGCTAAGGGGAGGGGGCCGGCTCCGCCTGGCTGCGCCCTGTGGAAGGAGAAGGGGAGAGCTGAGCCACGCCCCCCTCCGGGGTGGCCACGCCCCCCGCCCCAGCTGAGGCCACGCCCCCTCCCCGGCTCCCCCCTCCCCCCCCCATTGATTCACCTTTGGGGGGGACCTCGGAAATGGGGGGGGGAATTGAGGGGGGGGAGTTTAGAGGGGAATTCCATGGAAAATTTTAATTTCAAATTTTAAAGAAAAATTTAAATTAAAATTTTGGGGGGAAATTTAAAATTTGGGGGGAAACTGAAGCCTGAGGGAAATTAAGATTAAAAATTTGGGGAAGAATTTTAATAAAGATCACAAGGGTAAATTAATGTCATGTTTTGGGGGGATTCTAACTTAAAATTTTGGGGAAATTTTAAAATTTTGGGAAATATTTAAATACAAATGGAAAAATTCTAAGCATTTTTTAATTTAAATTTTAAAATAAAAATTATAAGAAAACAAACTAAGTTTTAGGGACAACTACAACTTAGTGGAAATTATATTATTTTTGGGGGGAAAAATAAAATTTTACAGAAAACCCAAATTTAACTTTTGGGGCAAGCTAAAGAAAATGGAAATTAGAATTTCAATTAACACTTCAACAAAACTAAAATATAATTTATATTTTTAAATTAACATTTTAAAGGAAAATATCAGGGAGAAACCCAAAAGGGAAATTTTAAAGGTTGGAAATTTGAGGGGAAATTTTGAAAAAAGTTTGGAAAGCAAAATTTAAAGAAAAATTTAAAGAGAGAAATTTAAACGGAAATTTCAGGGGAAATTCCAAAGCAAATTAGAAAAGGAGAAATTCAAAGGGTGAATATTTTTTGGAAATTTTATAGGGGAAATCTGAAAATTTTAAAGGAAAATTTGAGGCAATTTTAAAGGAAATGTGAGGGGCAAATTGTAAATGAAAATTTGAGGGGAAAATTAAAAATTCTGGAGGGAGATTTCAAAGGAAAATTGAAATAATACTGAAGAAAATTTTAGAGGCAAATTTTAAAGGAAAATTTAGATTGGAAATTTTGAGAGGACTTTGAAGAAAAATTGGAGAATTTTCAGCTTAAATTTATGAGAATTTGATGAGGGAAATTTAGTAAAAAATCCATAAAAAGAAAATTTAAAGAAAATTCAAGAGAAAAAACTGAAAAAATTTGGGGTAAATTTTGAATTTTACAATTCTACATAAAATTACAAGTAAAATTTTTAAAGGAAAATTTTAAAAGGAAAATTCAAGGGGGAAATTTAAGGGTAAAAATTTAAGGGGGGGAATTTAAAGCGGAAAAATTTTGGAAAAAGGGGGAAAAATTTTAAGGGGAAAAATTTAAAGGGGGAAAAATTTAAAGGGGGAAAAATTTAAAGGGGGAAAAATTTAAAGGGGGAAATTTGGGCCCGGAGGCCATTTTAGCCCCTAAAAATGTGAATTTGGGGCGGGGGGAGGGGAAGGGATTCGGGGTGGTTTGCCCCCAAAACTGAGGGGAAATTCGGGGATCTGGGGGCATTTTTGGCCATTTTCACCCCAAAAACGGAGAGGGGGAGGGGGCTGCGGGCCGGATTTCCCCGGATTCGACCCCAAAATGGTGCGGGAACGGGAGCTGCCGCCACTTTGACGCTAAAAAATTGGGTGAAAAATGGGATTTTCCTGGGTTTGAGCCCCGAAATGCGGGGGGATATTGGATTTTTGCCCTTTTTCCCCCAAAAAATAGGTGAAAAATTAAATTTTTCCCATTTTCACCCCAAAATTGAGGGGAAAAGTGGGATTTCTGCCATTTTAGCAGCCAAAATTAGATGGAAATCAGAATTTTGGCCATTTTAATCCCAAAAGCGAGGTGAACAATGACAATTTTGCCATTTTCACCCCAAAAATGAGGTAAAAATGGCAAGTTTGCCATTTTCACACTAAAAATACGGTTAAAAAATGGCAATTTTGCCATTTTTGCCCCCAAATTGAAGCAAAAAAGGGGATTTTTTCCGGTTTCAGCCCAAAATTAAGGTGAAAAACCAACTTTTTGCCGTTTCAGCCCCCCAAATGAGGCGGAAAACGGGATTTTCCTGTATTTGGCCCAAAAAAAGGGATGGGGGGAGGGGAGAGGAAATGGATTGACCCCAGGTTTGCCTCAGGAAGCACCCGGAAAAGCGGATTTCTCCAGATTTTGCCCCAAAACAGAGGCGGGAACGGAGCCCGACGCCATTTTAACCCTGAAAACGCACGGAAACAGGGATTTTCGCACTTTTCACCCCAAAAATGCGGCGGAAAATGGGATTTATTGCGGTTTGGCCCCCAAAATCCAGCAGAAATTGGGATTTTTCCCTGTTTCGCCCCAAAAAGACGACGGGGGAGGGCGCTTCCCCTCCACTTTGCCCCCCAAAATTCTGCGGAAAAAGGGATTCACCCCGCTTTCGCCCCAAAAATGACGGGGAAATGGAGATTTTCCCGGGTTTTACCCCAAAAAGGCGGAGGGGGAGGGGCCCAATGCCACTTCGTGCCCCGTTTCCCCTCTTTTCACCCCAAAACTGCACGGAAATGGGGCTTTTTTGCCCCAAAATTCCGTAGAAATGGGGATTTTTCACTCTTTTCACCCCAAAACTACACAGAAATGGGGATTTTTGCTCTTTTCACCCAAAAATACACAAAATTGTAGGTTTTTTGCGGTTCTTGCTCCAAAATTGTACAGAAATGGGGGTTTTTTTGCTTTTTACCCCAAAACAACACAGAAATGCGTTTTTTTCCACTCTTTTCAGCCCAAAATCACGCAAAAAATGGGGATTTTTCGCTCTTCTCAGCCCAAAATCATGTGAAAACGGGTTTTTTTCACCCCAAAACTGCACAGAAATGGGGATTTTTCCTCATTTCACCCCAAAATTGCGCAGAAATTGGGATTTTTCGTTCTTTTCACCCCAAAACCATGCAGAAACAGGGGTTTTCCACTCTTTTTGCAACAAATTGTGCAGAAATAAAAATTTTTTGCTCTTTTCACCCCAAAACTGCGCGGAAATGGGGTTTTTTTCGCTCTTTCCCCCCCCAAAATTGCACAGAAATTGGGATTTTTCGCTCTATTCACTCCTAAACCACACAGGAAGGGTGATTTTTGGCTCCTTTCACCCCAAAATTGCATGGAAATGGCGTTTTTTCATTCTTTTCACCCCAAAATTGTGCGGGAACGGGGATTTTTCCCTCTTTTTGCCCCCAAATTGCGCAGAAATGGGGATTTTTTGCTCTTTTCACCCCAAAACCACATGAAAAGGGGGGTTTTTGGCTCTTTTCACCCCAAAATTCCATGGAAATGTTTTTTCCCCCACTCTTTTCACCCCAAAATTGTGCGGAAGGGGTTTTTTTTTCACGCTTTTCACCCCAAAACCATGGGAAAATGGGGTTTTTACGCTCTTTCCCCCCAAAATTACGCAAGAAACGGGGATTTTTTCGCTCCTTTCACCCCAAAATTGCGCAGAAATGAGGTTTTTTTGCTCTCTTCACCCCAAAACTACACTAAAATGAGGATTTTTCGCTCTTTTGCCCCCCCAAATTGCATGGAAAAAAGGATTTTTTACTCTTTTCACCCCAGAAATTGCACGGAAATGGGGATTTTACATTCTTTTCCCCAAAAAATTGTGTGGAAATGAGGATTTTTCCTCTCATTTCCCCCCAAAATTGCGTGGAAATGGGGATTTTACATTCATTTCCCCAAAAAATTGCGTAGAAATGGGGATTTTTCGCTCTTTTCACCCCAAAATTGCATGGAAAAAGCAATTTTTCCGTCTTTTCACCCCAAAACTACGCAGAAACGTGGATTTTTCACTCTTTTCACCCCAAAATTGCGCAAAAACGGGGGTTTTTTCGCTCTCTTCACCCCCAAACTGCACAGAAATGGGGCTTTTTCGCTGGTTTTGCCCCAAAATTGCGCAGAAACGGGGATTTTCCCCCTTCCGCCCCAAAACCGACCTCACAAACCGGCCCCCGGGCCAGCCCGGCTGCCAAAATGAGGTGGAAAAGGGCCTTTTTAACCCACTTTTTCCCTCCCAAAAGAGGGGGGGAGGGGGGGGTTTTGGTCCCCCCCACAGGGTGGGGGGAGGGGTGACCCCCCCCCAAAACGAGGCAGGGGGGAGAAGGGGGGGGGGGGGGGGGGGGAGGGGCCCGCGCTGCTGAGCCTGGAAGAGAAGCACAAGGAGCCGCCTCCCCCCCCCCACCCCCCAAGCCACGCCCCCCCAGGGTTCAAGCCACGCCCCCCCACCCCCAAACCACGCCGGCCCGGGGTTAAGCCACGCCCACCCCCCCCCTCAGCGGCCCGGGGACCCCCCCCCCACCCCCCCAATCCCCCTTCATCGCCCTCGCCCTCTCCCTCCCCCCCCCCCCCATTTTCCCGCCTCGTCCCCTCACGCCGTGAGGAGAAACGGAGCGGCCGCGCCGCCATTTTGCCCCCCCCCCCCCCCCCCCCCCCCCCCGCGCTTCACGCGCGGCCCCTCCCCCACTCCTCCCCCCCTCCCCCACCGTGGGGATCCCCCCCCCCGAAACCCCCTCCCCGCCCCCCCCTCACCGCTCCGGCCCCGCTCCCGCCGCTGCCGCCGCCGCCGCCGCCTTCGGGGGCTGCTCACAAAATGGCGCCCGCGCCGCCCTCTGCGCCTCACGAAGGGGAGGGAAGGAGGGGGCAGCGGCGGGAACGCCCCCTCCCCGAGGAACGGCGGGCGGCGGTTGGCTGAGGGAGGCGTCAGTCAAGCGAGCGGCCAATGAGAGGGGGAGAGCGCCGCCGCAGCGCGGGGAGGGGGGAGGAGCGGCGGGGAGTGGTGGAGCGGCGCTGTCAATCCGGAGGAGGGGGTGGGAGCGGAGCGGGATTGGCTGAGCGCGCCGCCCGCCAGACGCTCGGCCAATAAGAGCGGGGGAGGCGGGTTCGTGGTGACCCCGCCTCCAGGAGGGGCGGAGCGCGGGTGGCGGGGAGGGTGGCGGCGCGCATGCGCGGCGCGCTCCGATCGGGGAGGCGGGACTCGCGCGCAGCGCGGGCGGTGATTGGAGCAGGGCGCGCTGGGGGGCGGGAGGGGATTGGGCGCGCCGCCTGCCAATCCCAGCGCGGCAGCGGGGCCGGCGGGAGTCTGGGGGGGGGCGGTGTTGAACTGGTTCGGGGCTGGTTTATACTGGTTTGGGGCGGTTTTATACTGGTTTGGGGGTTTTGGACTGGTTCGGGGCGGTTCGGACTGGTTTGCGCCCGGCCCGGCCCCGCTTGAACTGGTCCGGCCCCGTTTAAACCGGTTCGGCCCCAATTTATACTGGTTTGGCCCCAATTTATACTGGTTTGGCCCCAGTTCATACTGGTTTGGCCCAGTTCGAACTGGTTTGGCCCCAGTTCATACTGGTTTGGCCCCGTCCGAACTGGTTTGGCCCCAGTTCATACCGGTTCAGCCCCCCTCAGACCGGTTTGGCCCCGATCCGTACTGGTTTCGCCCCAGTTTATACTGGTTTGGCCACATTTGTACTGGTTTTCCCCCTTTTTATACTGGTTTGGGCCCCTTTTATACTGGTTTCGCCCCATTTATACTGGTTTGGGGCCATTCAAACTGGTTTGGCCCCATTTATACTGGTTTGGCACCATTTATACTGGTTTGGGTCCATTTATACTGGTTTAGCCCCGATTCATACTGGTTTCACCCGGATTTAAACTGGTTTCAGCCCGATTCATACTGGTTTCATCCAAATTTAAACTGGTTTACCCCAATCCAAACTGGTTTGGCCCCGATTCATACTGGTTTCAGCCCATTTATACTGGTTTGGGCCCATTTCCAACTGGTTTGGGCCCATTTCCAACTGGTTTTGCCCCCTATCAAACTGGTTTCATCCCAGTTTAAACTGGTTTAGCCCCTTTTAAACTGGTTTGGGTCCATTTATACTGGTTTGGGGCCATTTAAACTGGTTTCACCCCATTTAAACTGGTTTGGACCCATTTTATACTGGTTTGGGCTCATTTCCAACTGGTTTCATCCCAATTTAAACTGGTTTGGCCCCTTTTAAACTGGTTTAGCCCCGATTCTTACTGGTTTCATCCAAATTCTTACTGGTTTCACCCCAATCTAAACTGGTTTCATCCCCAATTCATACTGGTTTCACCCTGATTTAAACTGGTTTTCCCCGAGTCCAAACTGGTCTTGCCCCAGTTCATACTGGTTTCATCCCAATTTAAACTGGTTTCCCCCCATTTATACTGGTTTCACCCCAAATTAAACTGGTTTTGCCCCAATCTAAACTGGTTCAGCCCCATTTCATACTGGTTTCATCCCAATTTAAACTGGTTCAGCCCCATTTCATACTGGTTTCACCCCAATTTAAACTGGTTTCGCCCCATTTAAACTGGTTTCATCCCAGTTTAAACTGGTTTTGCCCCTTTTAAACTGGTTTGGGGCCAAATTTAAACTGGATCTCCCCCGATCCAAACTGGTTTAGCCCCGATTCTTACTGGTTTCGGCTTATTTAAACTGGTTTCGCCCCGATTCTTACTGGTTTCATCCAAATTTAAACTGGTTTTGCCCCTTTTAAACTGGTTTGGTCCATTTATACTGGTTTGGATCCATTTATACTGGTTTTGCCCCATTTAAACTGGTTTTGCCCCATTTATACTGGTTTGGGCCCATTTCCAACTGGTTTTGCCCCCGTCAAACTGGTTTCATCCCAATTTAAACTGGTTTGGCCCCTTTTAAACTGGTTTGGGTCCATTTATACTGGTTTGGGGCCAAATTTAAACTGGATCTCCCCCGATCCAAACTGGTTTAGCCCCAATTCTTACTGGTTTTGGCTTAAACTGGTTTCGCCCCGATTCTTATTGGTTTCATCCAAATTTAAACTGGTTTTGCCCCGATTCTTACTGGTTTCGGCTTATTTAAACTGGTTTAGCCCTGATTCTTACTGGTTTCATCCAAATTTAAACTGGTTTTGCCCCTTTTAAACTGGTTTGGTCCATTTATACTGGTTTTGCCCCATTTATACTGGTTTTGCCCCATTTAAACTGGTTTTGCCCCATTTATACTGGTTTGGGCCCATTTCATACTGGTTTCGCCCCCTATCAAACTGGTTTCATCCCAGTTTAAACTGGTTTGGCCCCTTTTAAAATGGTTTGGGTCCATTTATACTGGTTTGGGGCCAAATTTAAACTGGATCTCCCCCGATCCAAACTGGTTTCGCCCCGATTCTTACTGGTTTCATCCAAATTCTTACTGGTTTCACCCCAATCTAAACTGGTTTCATCCCCAATTCATACTGGTTTCACCCTGATTTAAACTGGTTTTCCCCGAGTCCAAACTGGTCTTGCCCCAGTTCATACTGGTTTCATCCCAATTTAAACTGGTTTCCCCCCCTTTATACTGGTATCACCCTGATTTAAACTGGTTCTATCCAAATTTAAACTGGTTTTCCCCCGATCCAAACTGGTTTCGCCCCGATTCTTACTGGTTTCGGCTTATTTAAACTGGTTTAGCCCCGATTCTTACTGGTTTCATCCCAATTTAAACTGGTTTAGCCCCAATTCTTACTGGTTTCATCCCAATTTAAACTGGTTTTGCCCCGATTCTTACTGGTTTCGGCTTATTTAAACTGGTTTTGCCCCGATTCTTACTGGTTTCGGCTTATTTAAACTGGTTTTGCCCCAATTCTTACTGGTTTCATCCAAATTTAAACTGGTTTTGCCCCTTTTAAACTGGTTTTGCCCCATTTATACTGGTTTGGGCCCATTTCCAACTGGTTTCGCCCCCATCAAACTGGTTTCATCCCAATTTAAACTGGTTTGGCCCCTTTTAAACTGGTTTGGGTCCATTTATACTGGTTTGGGGCCAAATTTAAACTGGATCTCCCCCGATCCAAACTGGTTTTGCCCTAATTCTTACTGGTTTCGGCTTATTTAAACTGGTTTCGCCCCGATTCTTACTGGTTTCATCCAAATTTAAACTGGTTTTGCCCCTTTTAAACTGGTTTGGTCCATTTATACTGGTTTGGATCCATTTATACTGGTTTTGCCCCATTTAAACTGGTTTTGCCCCATTTATACTGGTTTGGGCCCATTTCCAACTGGTTTCGCCCCCTATCAAACTGGTTTCATCCCAGTTTAAACTGGTTTGGCCCCTTTTAAACTGGTTTGGGTCCATTTATACTGGTTTGGGGCCATTTAAACTGGTTTCACCCCATTTAAACTGGTTTGGACCCATTTTATACTGGTTTGGGCTCATTTCCAACTGGTTTCATCCCAATTTAAACTGGTTTGGCCCCTTTTAAACTGGTTTAGCCCCGATTCTTACTGGTTTCATCCAAATTCTTACTGGTTTCACCCCAATCTAAACTGGTTTCATCCCCAATTCATACTGGTTTCACCCTGATTTAAACTGGTTTTCCCCGAGTCCAAACTGGTCTTGCCCCAGTTCATACTGGTTTCATCCCAATTTAAACTGGTTTCCCCCCATTTATACTGGTTTCACCCCAAATTAAACTGGTTTTGCCCCAATCTAAACTGGTTCAGCCCCATTTCATACTGGTTTCACCCCAATTTAAACTGGTTTGGCCCCGTTTAAACTGGTTTCGCCCCATTTAAACTGGTTTCATCCCAGTTTAAACTGGTTTTGCCCCTTTTAAACTGGTTTGGGGCCAAATTTAAACTGGATCTCCCCCGATCCAAACTGGTTTAGCCCCGATTCTTACTGGTTTCATCCAAATTTAAACTGGTTTTGCCCCTTTTAAACTGGTTTGGTCCATTTATACTGGTTTTGCCCCATTTAAACTGGTTTTGCCCCATTTATACTGGTTTGGGCCCATTTCATACTGGTTTCGCCCCCTATCAAACTGGTTTCATCCCAGTTTAAACTGGTTTGGCCCCTTTTAAACTGGTTTGGGTCCATTTATACTGGTTTGGGGCCAAATTTAAACTGGATCTCCCCCGATCCAAACTGGTTTTGCCCTAATTCTTACTGGTTTTGGCTTATTTAAACTGGTTTCGCCCCGATTCTTACTGGTTTCATCCAAATTTAAACTGGTTTTGCCCCTTTTAAACTGGTTTGGTCCATTTATACTGGTTTGGATCCATTTATACTGGTTTTGCCCCATTTAAACTGGTTTTGCCCCATTTATACTGGTTTGGGCCCATTTCCAACTGGTTTCGCCCCCATCAAACTGGTTTCATCCCAATTTAAACTGGTTTGGCCCCTTTTAAACTGGTTTGGGTCCATTTATACTGGTTTGGGGCCAAATTTAAACTGGGTCTCCCCCGATCCAAACTGGTTTAGCCCCGATTCTTACTGGTTTCAGCTTATTTAAACTGGTTTCGCCCCGATTCTTACTGGTTTCGGCTTATTTAAACTGGCTTAGCCCCAATTCTTACTGGTTTCATCCCAATTTAAACTGGTTTTGCCCCGATTGTTACTGGTTTCAGCTTATTTAAACTGGTTTAGCCCCGATTCTTACTGGTTTCATCCCAATTTAAACTGGTTTAGCCCCGATTCTTACTGGTTTCATCCCAATTTAAACTGGTTTTGCCCCGATTCTTACTGGTTTCGGCTTATTTAAACTGGCTTAGCCCCAATTCTTACTGGTTCAGCTTATTTAAACTGGTTTTGCCCTATTTAAACTGGTTTCGCCCCATTTTGGGGCTTTTTAGGGGGGTTCGAGGGTTTTGGGGGGCCCGGGGGGGTTCGGGGGGGTCCGGGCCGCGGGGGAGGGGTGGGAGACGCCGCCGAAAAAGTCGCTTTTTTGGTAAAAAAGCCCCCTTAAAAAAAAAACCCAACCCCCACGTTGCGCTTTATTGAACGGCTGGAAAAGAGCGAGAGCCACCGGCGGCGGGGGGAGGGGCGGGGGGGACCCCCCAAAAAAGAGGGGGGACCCCCCCCCCCATAAAGGAGAAGGAAAGGGGGGGGATCCCCTCCCCCCCCCCCCCCGGCCGCCGATAAATAGAGCGAAAGAATAAAAAAAAAAACAAAAAAAAAGGGTAAAAAGGGGGGGAGGGGGGATTTGGGGGGTCCCCTCTGGGTTTTGGGGTCCCCCCCTGGGTTTTGGGGTCCCCCAGGGGGGGTTTGGGGTCCCCCCCATCGATTTTGGGGTCCCCCAGGCGATTTTGGAGTCTCTCCGGGGGCATTTTGGGGTCCCCCCGTGGGTTTTGGGGTCCCCCAGGGGGGTTTGGGGACCCCCCATCGATTTTGAGGGCCCTGGGGGGGGATTTTGGGGTCCCCCCGTGGGTTTTGGGGTCCCCCAGGGGGGTTTGGGGTCCCCCCCATCGATTTTGGGGTCCCTGGTGGGATTTTGGGGTCCCCCCCATCAATTTTGAGGTCCCCCAGGGGGGGTTTGGGGACCCCCCCATCGATTTTGGGGTCCCCCATCAATTTTGGGGTCCCCCAGGGGGGTTTTGGGGTCCCCCCCATCGATTTTGGGGTCCCCGGGGGGGAATTTTAGGGTCCCCCCCCATCGATTTTGGGGTCCCCGAGGAGGGTTTTGGGGTCCCCCCCATCGATTTTGGGGTCCCCAGGTGGGATTTTGGGGTCCCCCCATCGATTTTGGGGTCCCCCAGGGGGGTTTGGGGACCCCCCCATCGATTTTGGGGTCCCCCGGGGGGTTTGGGGTCCCCCCCATCGATTTTGGGGTCCCCGGAGGGGGATTTTGGGGTCCCCCCCATCGATTTTGGGGTCCCCCAGGGCAAATTTGGGGGCCCCCCCTGGGTTTTGGGGTCCCCCGGGGGGCGTTTGGGGCCCCCATGGCAATTTTGGGGTCCCCCCATCGATTTTGGGGTCCTCTGGGGGGGTTTTGGGGTCCCCCCACGCCTTCTGGGGGGCAAAATTTCAAATTTTGAGGGGAAATTCCCCAATTTTGGAGAAATCCACCCAAAATTTGGAGAAAATCCCAAATTTTGAAGGAAAAAAACCCCCAAAAATTCAGAAAACCTCCCAAAATTTTGGCAAAGAACCCCAAGTTTTGGTGAACCCCCCAAAATTTTGTAGGAAAATCCCCAAATTTGAAGGAAATCCCCCAAATTTTGAAGGGGAATCCCCAAATTTGAAAGGAAATCCCCAAATTTTGAGAACGGCCACCAAATTTTGGAGGGAAATGTCCGAATTCGGAAGGGGGGCCCCCAAAATTTTGAAGACCCCCAAAACATGAGAGGGGAGCTCCAAAATTTCTGAGAGGAACCTCAAATTTTGAGAAAAAAACCCAAATTTTGAGGAAAACTCCAAATTTCAGGGAAAAATTGACAAATTTTGTGGAAAACCTCAAAAATTGAGAAAAATTTACAAAATTTTGAGGAAAATTTCAGAATTTTGAGGCAAACCTTGAGAATTTTGGAGAAGAGCCCCAAATTATGGGAGGAACCCCAAAATTTTTAGGGTAGGGACCTGGAAATTTTGAAGAGAAACCCCAAAATTTTGAGGAAAACCCCCAAATTTTCAGGAGAAAACAAAAAAATTTATGAAAAAAACAAAGTTTGAAAAATCCACAAAATTTTCACAATAAATCCCAGAATTTTGAGAAAACCCTCAATTATTTAGGGGAAAACCTCAAAATTTCACGAATGAATGTCAAAATTTCACCTAAAACTTTAAATTTTGGGAAGGGAACCTCAAAATTTCACACAAAACTTGAAATTTTGGAGAACCCCAAAATTTCCTGGAGAAACCCCAAAATCCATCATCAAAACCTGAAAATTTCACCAAGAACTCGAAATTTTGGAGGAGCAACCTCAAAATTTCATGGAGAAACCCCAAAATTTTGTGGAGAAACCTCAAAATTTCACAGCTAACTTTGAATTTTTATAAGAGAACCTCAAAATTTCACAGAAAACTTCAAATTTTGGAGGAGGAACCTCAAAATTTCTCGCAGAAACCTCAAAATTTCACCAAGAACTCCAAATTTTGGAGGAGGAACCTCAAAATTTCTCGCAGAAACCCCAAAATTTCTCGGAGAAACCTCAAAATTTCACCGAGAACTCCAAATTTTGGACTAGGAACCTCAAAATTTCATGGAGGGACCTCAAAATTTCACCGAGAAATGGAAATTTCGGAGGGGGGCCCCCAAAATTTCCCAGAGAAACCCCAAAATCCATCATCAAAACCTGAAAATTTCACCAAGAACTTAAAATTTTGGAGGAGTAACCTCAAAATTTTGTGGAGAAACCTCAAAATTTCACAGCTAACTTTGAATTTTGATGAGAACCTCAAAATTTCACAGAAAACTTCAAATTTTGGAGGAGGAACCTCAAAATTTCTCGCAGAAACCTCAAAATTTCACCAAGAACTCCAAATTTTGGAGAAGGAACCTCAAAATTTCTCACAGAAACCCCAAAATTTCTCAGAGAAACCTCAAAATTTCACCAAGAACTCCAAATTTTGGACTAGGAACCTCAAAATTTCACGGAGGGACCTCAAAATTTCACCGAGAACTGGGAATTTCGGAGGGGGACCCCCAAAATTTCCCGGAGAACCCCCCAAAATCCATCGTCGAAACCTAAAAATTTCGCCGCGGACTACGAAATTTGGCGAGAAATCGCCGGAATTCGCCGGAGGAGCCCCCCAGATTCTGCTCCCGGGGTGGGGGATGGGTGGTCCCCTACTTCCTCTTCTTCTTGGGGGGCCCCGGGGTGCGGGGGTGGGCGCCGCGCCCGGCCGGAGCCTTCCTCTTCCGGCTGCGCCCGTGCTCCTCCTCCTCCTCGTATTGGCTCTCCCGGTCGGCTGCGGGGGGCGGGGACAAGGCGGGGGCGGGGTCAGGGAGGTCCCCCCGTGATCTGGGGGGGTCCCCACCCCACCCCCGCCCCGCACCCACCTTTCCGGGCTTCCTCTTCCAGCTCGTCCCAGTCTTTGCCGCTCTCTTCCTCGCTGCCCAGGGACTCCTTGGAGTATTCTGGGAGGAGAAGATGGGGGGTGGGATCTCCAGGGGGTTCTGGTGGGACTCCGTAGGGACGTGGTGGCCTCCAAGGGGGTGGGTTGGGATCTCCCAGGGGTTCTGGTGGGACTCCATGGGGATGTGGTGGCCTCAAAGGGGTTGTGGTGGCCTCCAAGGGGGTGGACTGGTATCTACTGGGGGTTCTGGTGGGACTCCATGGGGATGTGATGGCCTCAAAGGGGTTGTGGTGGCCTCCAAGGGGGTGGACTGGTATCTACTGGGGGTTCTGGTGGGCTTCCATGGGGACGTGGTGGTCTCCAAGGAAGGGTTTGGTATCTCGCAGGGCTTGTGGTGGGCCTCCATGGGAACGTGGTGGCCTCAAAGGGGTTGTGGTGGTCTCCATGGGGTTGTGGTGGCCTCCAAGGGGCTGGACTGGTATCTACTGGGGGTTCTGGTGGCCTCCATGGGGGCGTGGTGGTCTCCAAGGGATTGTGGTGGTCCCCAAAGGGGTGGACTGGTATCTACTAGGGGTTCTGGTGGGCCTCCATGGGGACGTGGTGGCCTCCAAGGGGGTGGGTTGGGATCTCCCTGGGGTTCTGGTGGGCCTCCATGGGGACGTGGTTGTCTCCACAGGGACGTGGTGGCCTCCAATGGGGTGGACTGGTATCTACTAGGGGTTCTGGTGGCCTCCATGGGGACGTGGTGGCTTCCAAGGGATTGTGGTGGTCCCCAAAGGGGTGGACTGGTATCTACTAGGGGTTCTGGTGGGCCTCCATGGGGACGTGGTGGCCTCCAAGGGGGTGGGTTGGGATCTCCATGGGGTTCTGGTAGAACTCCGTGGGGCCATGGTTGCCTCCAATAGGATGTGGTGGTCTCCATGGGGTTGTGGTGGTCTCCAAGGGGGCTGACTGGTATTTCCCAGGGGTTCTGGTGGGCCTCCATGGGGACGTGGTGGCCTCCAAGGAGGGTTTTGGTATCTCACAGGGGTTGTGGTTGGCCTCCATGGGGATGTGGTGGACTCCAAGGGGGTGGGTTGGTATCTACTAGGGGTTGTGGTGGGCCTCCATGAGGACGTGGTGGCCTCAAAGGGGTTGTGGTGGTCTCCATGGGGTTATGGTGGCCTCCAAGGCGCTGGACTGGTATCTACTGGGGGTTCTGGTGGCCTCCACGGGGACATGGTGGTCTCCATGGGGTTGTGGTGGTCTCCAAGGGGGTCGACTGGTATCTCCCAGGGGTTCTGGTGGGTCTCCATGGGGACGTGGTGGTCTCCATGGAGGGGTTTGGTATCTCCCAAGGGTTGTGGTGGGTTTCCATGGGGACGTTCTGGTCTCCATGGGTTTGGTGAACTCCAAGGGGGAAAACTGGTATCTCCCAGGGGTTCTGGTGGGCTTCCATGGGGACGTGGTGGCCTCCCAAACTGTACCTGACTCCTCGGCCTCAGAGGAGTAGTCTTCGTCGCTGTCCTCCTCCTCCTCCTCGTAGTCCTCCTCGGAAGGGTTGAAGGTCTCGTCCTCCATCTCCGACTCGGATTCGCCCACCTCGGCGTCGCTGCCCTGGGGGCGAGCGGGGGAGGGGGTGGGGACACCGCCGGGGGGGAAGGGGGACACCAAGGGTGGGGACAACCTGGAGAACCTCGAGGTGGGGACACCAAGGGGTGGGGAGAACCTGGAAAACCTCAATGAGGGGACACCAAGAGCGAGGAGAACCTGGAGAACCTCGAGGTGGGGACATCAAGGGGTGGGGAGAACGTGGAGAACATCAAAGTGGGGACACCAAGGGTGGGGAGAACCTGCACATGGGGACACTTGGGGTGGGGAGAACCTGGAGAACTGGGACACGGGGACACCAAGGGTGGGGAGAACCTGGAGAACCTCAAGGAGGGGACACCAAGGGTGGGGAGAACCTGGAGAACTTGGATATAGGGACACCAAGGGTGGGGAAAACCTGGAGATGGGGACAACCTGGGGTGGGGACAACCTGGAGAACCTCAATGAGAGGACACCAAGAGCGAGGAGAACCTGGAGAACCTCAAGGTGGGGACATCAAGGGGTGGAGAGAACGTGGAGAACATCAAGGTGGGGACACCAAGGGTGGGGAGAACCTGGACATGAGGACACCTGGGGTGGGGAGAACCTGGAGAATCTCAATGAGGGGACACCAAGAGTGGGGAGAACCTCGAGGTGGGGACACCAAGGGTGGGGAGAACCTGGAAAACCTCAAGGTGGGGACACCAAGGGGTGGGGAGAACCTGGAAAACTTCAAGGTGGGGACACCAAGGGTGGGGAGATCCTGGAGATGGGGACAACCTGGGGTGGGGAGAACCTGGAGAATCTCAATGAGGGGACACCAAGAGTGGGGAGAACCTCGAGGTGGGGACACCAAGGGTGGGGAGAACCTGGAGAACTGGGACATGGGGACACCAAGGGTGGGGAGAACCTGGAGAACCTCAACGAGGGGACACCAAGGGTGGGGACAACCTGGAGAACCTCGAGGTGGGGACACCAAGGGGTGGGGAGAACCTTGAGAACCTCAATGAGGGAACACCAAGGGTTGGGAGAACCTTGAGAACCTCAAGGTGACAACTCAAGAATGGGAAAAACGTGGAGAACCTCAAGGAGGGAACACCAAGGGGTGGAAAGAACCTGAAGAACCTCAAGATTGGGACACCAAGAGTGGGGACAACCTGGAGAACCTGGAGATGGGGGCCCACCCGGGGGCGTGGCCCAAGCCCCGCCGCCCTACCTCGCCCTCGGGCTCCAGGAAGGACCACCCCCCCTGCTCGAAGAAGCCCTCGGGGTCGTCCACGATGGTCTTCATGATCTTGGTCCAGTTGAGGGACTGGACGCCCTCCGTGTACTTGAGGTCGCAGGAGCTGGAAGAAGATGGAGGTGAGCGGGCGGGGCTTGGGGTGGGCGGGGCTTGGGGCGGGGTGGGCGGGGCCTACTTGAGCCACTCCTTGATGGGGTCGAGGGAGGCGACGGGGATGGCGTTGATCATGGTGACCTTCTTGCTGTAGTCCTTGTAGACGATGACCATGTCGAAGTTCTTCAGGTGGAACTGGACCCGCTCGAAGTGGATCAGCTCCACCTCGTCCAGGGTGACCACGAAGGGGGGCTGGGTGGGGGGGGGGCGGGGCCACGTCAGCGGGGCGACCCCACCCCCAAGCGAGTCGTGGGGTGGTGGCCCCCCGTCGAGACGTCGGCCTACCTCGGACTTACCCACTCGGTGCAGTTGACCAAGGCGCTGCTGGTGGGTTGGAGGAGGCAGGTGCTGCGGTAGGGGGCGCCGTTGAACCTGAGCGGGGGGGTGGGGACACCCCGAAAAACCATCAGGAGACCCCAAAAGAACACCAGGAGAACCCAAAAAACTAGCAGGAGACCCCAAAAAACCAGCAGGAGACCCTAAAAAACATCAGGAGAACCCAAAAAACCAGCAGGAGACCCCAAAAGAACACCAGGAGAACCCAAAAAACATCAGGAGAACCCAAAAAACCAGCAGGAGACCCCAAAAGAACACCAGGAGAACCCAAAAAACCAGCAGGAGACCCCAAAAAACCAGGAGACCCCAAAAAAACACCAGGAGAACCCAAAAAAACACCAGGAGAACCCAAAAAACCAGCAGGAGACCCCAAAAAAACACCAGGAGAACCCAAAAAACCACCACGAGACCCCAGAAAACCACCAGGAGAACCCAAAAAGACATCGGGAGAGCCCCAAAAAACATCAGGAGAACCCAGAAAACCATCAGGAAATCCCAAAAAAACGTCAGGAGGACCCAAAAAACCACCAAGAGACTCCATAAAACCATCAGGAGATCCCCAAAAACCATCAGGAGGACCCAAAAAACATCACGAAACCCCAAAAAATCACCAGGAGACACCAAAAAACACCAGAAGAACCTAAAAAACCATCGGGAGAGCCCCAAAAAACATCAGGAGAACCCAGAAAACCACGAGACCCCCCAAAAAATCAGAAAATCCCCCAAAAACATCAGGAGAGCCCAAAAAACATCAGGAGATCCCAAAAACCAACAGAAGATCCCAAAAAAACATCAAGAGACCCCCAAAAACCATCAGGAGACCCCAAAAAACCATCAGGAGAGCCCAAAAAACACCAGGAGAGTCCAAAAACCATGAGAAGACCTCAAGAAAACCATGAAGACACCTCAAAAACCATCAGGAAACCCCAAAAAGATCAGGAGAGCCCCAAAAACACCAGGAGACCCCAAAAAACCATCAGGAGACCCCAAAACCATCAGGAGCACCCAAAAAAAACAACAGGAGACCCAAAAAAACCACCAGAAAACCCAAAAAAACCATCAGGCCAATCCAAAGGCCACGAAAAGACCTCAAAAAAACCCCATGAAAACATCTCAAAACCCATCAGGACACCCCAGAAATGATGGTGGCATCCCACAAAAACATGAGCACCCCTCCAGAAATGATGGCGGCACCCAAAAAACCTCGAGGACACCCCATAAAACCTCAAGGAACCCCTGAAGAACCTCGATGAACACCCACAAAACCTCAAGGAACCCCCACAAAACCTCAAGGAATCCCCAAAGAACCTTAAGGAACCCCCATAAAACCTCAAGGAACCCCCAAAGAACCTCAAGGAACCCCCAAAGAACCTCAAGGAACCCCCACAAAACCTCAAGGACACCCCATAAAACCTCGAGGAACCCCCGAAGAACCTGGAGGACACCCCAAAACACCTCAAGGAACCCCCGGATGGGGTTGTCCTCCACCTACCCCAGCTCCCGGAAGGGCACCTCAAACTCCAGCTCCTCCTTGGTGAGAGCCTCCACCTTCTCGATGAAGTTCTTGAAGGCCGTCTTCAGCTTGTGGCGCATCTCCCTCTCCATCTAAGCCCGGGGGGGGACACAAACAACGAGGTCACCTCCTCGGCGTGGTGGCACCTCGAGAACTTCGCGGGGACCTTGTGGGTCCCACCGGGCGCGGACCTGCTCGGCGTAGAGGTCGTCGCGGTCGTGCATGTGCTGGTGCTTGCCCAGGTCGGTGGTGATCTCGCCCACCTCCGTGTAGAACTGGACGTCCGTGTGCCTCTTCTTCCCGAACATGATGGCGTTCTAGAAGAAGACAACGAGGTCATGGAGGTCCCACCCCACCCCCCGCCGCCGCCGCCCTCCAGAAGAAGACCTTGAGGTGGAAGTGGAGGACGATGATCATCTCGCCGTCGCACGGCTGGAAGACGGCGTGCTTGATGTTGTTGTAGAGGATGTCCACCTTGTCCCCGCGCACCGAGGTGAAGCGGAACCCTACCGTGGAGGACAACAAGGTGGGTGAGGTCCACGGGACCTCCAGGAGGTCCACCCGGCCCACCCCACCGCCTCACCGTTGACGTGGGCCTCCAAGGAACCCTGCATCCTCTTCTGGGCGATGTTGGGCCGGATGTAGAGGTCCTTCAACTTGGGGTTGCTCCGGTTGAGGTTGATGACCAACGAATCTTGCTTGACGATGCCCTGGAGAAGACCCCGAGATGTTCCAGGAGGTCCCTCAACATCTCCAGAACTTCAGGAGACTCCGTAAAACGTCGCGGCGGGTGGTCACCTCCTTCTCCTTCTCCTCGGCTTCTCGGGTCTTGTAACGTTTCTGGACCTCCTTGATGATCCGGAAAGCGTTCTGGAGGTTGACGGCCGGCACCGTCTGCTCGCCGGGGGTCTTCATGTTGGACGCGCGGTAGGTGCTGGGTGGGACAGAAGATGGGAGGACCTCGAGGACCTCCCCCGCGGCCCCGCCCCCCACCAAGATGGCTGCCGCCGCGGCGGGTCCTCACATCTCCTTGACGAAGGTGGCCTCGGGGTTGGGGAAGATGTTGCCCTCGTTGCGGCCCAAGGCGCTGCCTGGGCAGTAGAAGTTGATGCGGAGGTAGGTGTAGTCGCCTTCCACCGACATGCTGATGTTCTGCGGGGGGAGGGGCAGGAGGCGGGGCTCAGGCGAGGTGGAACCCCATAACCACGTCGGGGTGGAGGTGGAACCCCAAAAACCACGTTGGGTTGGAGGTGGAACCCAAAAACCACGTTGGGTTGGAGGTGGAACCTCAAAACTACATCAAGTTGGAGGTGGAACCCCATAACTACGTCAGGTTGGAGGGGGAACCCCATAACTACATTGAGTTGGAACCCCAAAAACCACATTCGGTTGGAGGTGGAACCCCCAAAACCACGTTGGGTTGGAAGTGGAACCCAAAAACCACGTTGAGTTGGAGATGGAACCTCAAAACTACGTCGAGTTGGAAGGGGAACCCCATAACTACGTTGAGTTGGAGGTGGAACCTCACAACTACGTTGAGTTAGAACCCCAAAAAACACGTTAATTTGGAGATGGAACCCCCAAAACCGCATTGGGTTGGAGGTGGAACCCAATAACCACGTTGGGCTGGAGGTGGAACCCCAAAACCACGTCAGGTTGGAGGTGGGGAGAAGGTGGAACCCCAAAACCCCCAAAACTCAATGCTGGAAGTCAAGGTGAACCCCCAAACCCAACCTTGATGGTCAAGGTGAACCCTGAGACGCCCAAAACTCAATGCTGGTGGTCAAGGTGAACCCCAAAACTCAACGTTGGAGCTCAAGGTGAACCTCAAGACCCCCAAAACTCAATGCTGAAGGTCAAGATGAACGCCAAACCCACCCAAACCCAATGCTGGTGGTTGAGGTGAACCCCAAAACTCAACGTTGGAGGTCAAGGTGAACCTCAAGACCCACCAAAGTCAACGCTGGTCATCACGCTGAACGCCAAGACCCCCAAAACCCAAAGCTGGTGGTCAAGGTGAACGCCCAAACCCAACGTTGATGGTCAAGGTGAACCTCCAGACCCCCAAAAGTCAACGCTGATGGTCAAGGTGAACCCCAAACCCACCCAAACCCAATGCTGGTGGTCAAGGTGAACCCCAAAACCCAATGTTGGAGATCAAGATGAACCCGAAGACCCAACAAAACTCAATGTTGGAGATCAAGGTGGAACCCCTAAACCCACGTTGATGGGCAAGGTGAACCTCAAGACCTCCAAAACTCAACGTTGGAGATCAAGGTGAACCTCCAGACCCCAAAAGTCAACGCTGATGGTCAAGGTGAACCCCAAACCGACCCAAACCCAATGTTGGAGATCAAGATGAACCCGAAGACCCAACAAAACTCAATGTTGGAGATCAAGGTGAACCCCCAAACCCAACGTTGATGGGCAAGGTGAACCTCAAGACCTCCAAAACTCAACGTTGGAGATCAAGGTGAACCTCCAGACCCCCAAAAGTCAACGCTGATGGTCAAGGTGAACCCCAAACCGACCCAAACCCAACGTTGATGGGCGAGGTGAACCTCAAGACCTCCAAAACTCAACGTTGGAGATCAAGGTGAACCTCCAGACCCCCCAAAAGTCAACGCTGATGGTCAAGGTGAACCCCAAACCGACCCAAACCCAATGCTGGTGGTCAAGGTGAACCCCAAAACCCAACGTTGGCCATCGAGCTGAACCCCGAGACCCCCGTGGGGTTGTCCCCACCTTGATGGTGGCGATGTGGAAGGGGGTGGCGATGCCGAAGACGGGCATGATGACCGTCTCGTACTTCTTGTCGATGTAGATCTTCATCTCCCGGATGTGGGGCTCCTTGGGCATCAAGGCCGGGTTCTTGTAGGAGATGTTGGACTTCCGCGCCCTGGGGGGACACGCGGGTGACGCCGGGAGGTCCACGTGGACCAAAAGCGGTGGCTTTTGCCCCAGAAGAAGGGGGTTGGGGGTTACTTTTGGATCTGCTGCTCGCCCTTCTGCTCCGTCAGCCGCCGGCGGGCCTCTTCGTTGAGTTGGGTGGCCAACTCCTTCTGGTGGGCGCGGCGCTTCTCCTCCGCCGTCAGCTCGTTCTGCGGGGCGAGGACCTCCGGATTGCCCAAATCCCCCCCAAAAAAACGGCGGGTTTGGGGTCTGGGGGGGGAGGGGGACAACCCACCCGCGTCCGCTCGGTCAGCAGGGCCGCCCGGGAGCTGCGGCCCAGGAGGTCTTCGGCTTCGTCCTTCTCCTCCTCCTCCTCCTCCTCGTCCTCGTTCTGTGAGGGGGGGGGGGACAAAAGGGGGGCGGGGGGTCAGAAGGGGGGGGTTGGGCACGGAAATGGGGGGTTCTGCCCCCAAAATGGGGGTTCTGCCCCAAAATTGAGGCGTTTTGCCCAAAATTAAGGATTTTCGCCCAAAATTAAGGATTTTCACCCCGAAATTTAGGGATATCGCCCTAAAATTAAGGGGTTTTGCACCAATATTGAGGGGTTTGACCCCAAAATTGAGGGTTTTGACCCAAAATTGAGGGGATTTGCCCCAAAATTGAAGGTTTTCACCCCAAAATTGAGCTTTTTGCCCAAAATGGAGTTTTCTCACCCTAAAATTGAGGAGTTTTGGCCCAAAATTGAGCATTTTTGCCCCAAAACTGAGGGTTTCCACCCCAAAATCGAGGGGTTTCATCCCAAAATTGAGGATTTTTGCCCCAAAATTGAGGGAGTTTGTCCTAAAATTGAGGGGGTTTGCCCCAAAATTGAGGGTTTCTGCCCCAAAATTGAGGGGGTTTGGCCCAAAATTGAAGGTTTTCACCCCAAAATTGAGGATTTTTTTTTGCCCAAAATGGAGTTTTCTCACCCTAAAATTGAGGAGTTTTGGCCCAAAATTGAGCATTTTTGCCCAAAACTGAGGGTTTCCACCCCAAAATTGAGGGGTTTCGCCCCAAAACTGAGGATTTTTGCCCCAAAATTGAGGGAGTTTGCCCTAAAATTGAGGGGTTTTGCCTCCAAATTGAGGGGTTTTGCCCCAAAATGAAGGGTTTTCACCCCAAAATTGAGGGACTTTGCCCAAAATTGAGGATTCCCACCCCAAAATTTAGGGGGTTTTGACCAAAAATTGAGGGTTTCTCCCCTAAAATTCAGGGGTTTTGCCCAAAATTAAGGATTTTCACCCCAAAATTCAACGATATCACCCTAAAATTGAAGGTTTTGGCCCAAAATTGAGGGTTTTGACCCAAAATTGAAGGTTTTGGCCCAAAATTGAGGGGTTTTGCCCCAAATTGAGGGTTTCTGCCCCAAAATTGCGGGGTTTTGCCCCAAACTGGCAGCTTTTTGCCCCAAAATTGAGGGGTTTTGCCCAAAATCGCAGTTTTTTGCCCCAAAATGGCGTGTTTTTTGCCCCAAACTGGCGTTTTTTTGCCCCAAAACGGCAAGGTTTTTGCCCCAAAATCACAGGTTTTTGCCCCAAAATTGAGATTTTTTCACCCTAAAATTGAATTTTTTTACCCAAAAATGGTTTTGTTTTGCCCCAAAATCGTGGATTTTTGCCCCGAACTGGCGGGTTTTTGCCCAAATTAGTGGGGTTTTGCCCCAAAATCGCATTTTTTTTGCCCCAAACTGGCGGGTTTTTTGCCCCAAACTGGCGGGTTTTCGCCCCAAAATGGTATTTTTTTGCCCCAAAATGGCGGTTTTTTGCCCCAAAATCACGTTTTTTTCGCGCCAAGATGGCATGGTTTTGCCCCAAAATCGCGGGTTTTTGCCCCAAAATCGTGTTTTTTCGCCCCAAGATGGCGTGGTTTTGCCCCAAAATCACGTTTTTTTGCCCCAAACTGGCAGCTTTTTGCCCCAAAATTGCAATTTTTTGCCCCAAAATGGCAGTTTTTTGCCCCAAAATGGCGGGGTTTTGCCGCAAAATCATGGTTTTTTGCCCAAGATGGCGTTTTTTTGCCCAAAATCGTGCGGTTTTGCCCCAAAATCGTTATTTTTTTGCCCCAAAATTGTGGTTTTTGCCCCAAAATGGTGGGCTTTTGCCCCAAAATGGTGGTTTTTTGCCCCAAAATCGTGGGTTTTCGCCCCAAAATCGTGGGTTTTTGCCCCAAAATCACATTTTTTTGCCCTAAACTGGTGGTTTTTTTCCCCAAACTGGCAGCTTTTTTGCCCCAAAATTGCACTTTTTTGCCCCAAAATGGCGGGGTTTTGCCCCAAACTGGCGGGTTTTTGCCCCCAAATCACATTTTTTTGCCCCAAATCACATTTTTTTGCCCCAAACCGGCGGTTTTTGCCCCAAACGGGGCCCCTCACCTTGAGGAAGATGCCCACGTTCTTCACCTTCTTCTTGACCGCGGTCAGGACGGTGGCCGGGCCCTCCTGCGGGGGGGAGGGGCGGGTGGGCGGGGCTCCCCATTGCCCCGCCCCCTCCCGCCCCCGGCCCCGCCCTCGGCCCCGCCCCCACCTCGTCCACCAGCACGGTGTCGCCCAGGAAGATGGCGTAGGTCTTCTCCTCCGGCTTCTTGCCCTCCTTGTTGGGCAGCCCCGAGAGGCCCACGTTGACGCTGAAGACCATGCCTGGGGGGGAGGGGACACCGGGGTTGGGTGGGGGGACACCAACGTGGGGTGGTGGGATGAAGGTTCTGGGTGGTGGGACCATGGTTTTGGGTGGTGGGATGAAGGTTTGGGGTGGTGGGACCATGGTTTTGGGTGGTGGGATGAAGGTTTGGGGTGGTGGGACCATGGTTTTGGGTGGTGGGATGAAGGTTTGGGGTGGTGGGACCAAGGTTCGGTGGTGGGATGAAGTTTCTGGGTAGTGGGACCAAGGGTTGGGTGGTGGGACACCAAGGTTGGGTGCTGGGATGAAGTTTCAGGGTGTTGGGACCACGGTTTTGGGTGGTGGGACACTAAGGTGGGGTGGTGGGACCAAGGGTTGGGTGGTGGGATGAAGTTTCTGGGTGGTGGGACAAGGTTTTGGGGTGATAGGAGCGAGGTTGGGTGATGGGATGAACTTTCGGGCTGGTGGGACCATGGTTTTGCGTGGTGGGATGAAGGTTTGGGGTGGTGGGACCAAGGTTGGGTAGTGGGACACCAAGGTTGGGTGGTGGGATGAAGTTTCGGGGTGGTGGGATGAAGG
Organism: Opisthocomus hoazin; assembly: GCF_030867145.1. Classification (NCBI taxonomy): domain Eukaryota; kingdom Metazoa; phylum Chordata; class Aves; order Opisthocomiformes; family Opisthocomidae; genus Opisthocomus; species Opisthocomus hoazin. The sequence continues at coordinate 80,470 of NW_027448953.1, forward strand.
TTTGGGGTGGTGGAACCAAGGTTTGGGGTGGTGGGACCAAGGTTGGGTGGTGGGACACCAAGGTTGGGTGGTGGGATGAAGTTTCGGGGTGGTGGGACCAATGTTTGGGGTGGTGGGACCAGGATTTGAGGTGGTGGGACCAAGGTTGGGTGGTGGGATGAAGTTTCGGGGTGGTGGGATGAAGGTTTGGGGTGGTGGAACCAAGGTTTGGGGTGGTGGGACCAAGGTTGGGTGGTGGAACAGAAAGGTTGGGTGGTGGGATGAAGTTTCGGGGTGGTGGGACCAATGTTTGGGGTGGTGGGACCAGGATTTGAGGTGGTGGGACCAAGGTTGGGTGGTGGGATGAAGTTTCGGGGTGGTGGGATGAAGGTTTGGGGTGGTGGAACCAAGGTTTGGGGGTGGTGGGACCAAGGTTGGGTGGTGGAACAGAAAGGTTGGGTGGTGGGATGAAGTTTCGGGGTGGTGGGATGAAGGTTTGGGGTGGTGGAACCAAGGTTTGGGGTGGTGGAACCAAGGTTTTGGGGTGGTGGGACCAAGGGTTGGGTGGTGGGACACCAAGGTTGGGTGGTAAGATGAAGGTTTGGGGTGGGGGGATGAAGGTTTGGGGTGGTGGAACCAAGGTTTGGGGTGGTGGAACCAAGGTTGGGTGGTGGAACACAAAGTTTGGGTGGTGGGATGAAGTTTCTGGGTGGTGGGTCACCAAGGTTGGGTGGTGGGACACCAAGGCGGGGTGGTGGGATGAAGGTTTGGGGTGGTGGGACCATGGTTTTGGGTGGTGGGATGAAGTTTCTGGGTGGTGGAACCAAGATTGGGTGGTGGAACACAAAGGTTGGGTGGTGGAACACAAAGGTTGGGTGGTGGAACACAAAGGTTGGGTGGTGGGATGAAGGTTTGGGGTGGTGGGATGAAGGTTTGGTGTGACAGAACCAAGGTTTGGGGTGGTGGAACCAAGGTTTGGGGTGGTGGGACCAAGGTTGGGTGGTGGAACACATAATTGGGTGGGGGGATGAAGGTTCTGGGTGGTGGGGACCATGGTTTTGGGTGGTGGGATGAAGGTTTGGGGTGGTGGGACCATGGTTTTGGGTGGTGGGATGAAGGTTTGGGGTGGTGGGATGAAGGTTTGGGGTGGTGGAACCAAGGTTTGGGGTGGTGGGACCAAGGTTGGGTGGTGGAACACATAATTGGGTGGGGGGATGAAGGTTCTGGGTGGTGGGACCATGGTTTTGGGTGGTGGGATGAAGTTTCTGGGAGGTGGGACACAAGGTTGGGTGGTGGAACAGAAAGTTTGGGTGGTGGGACCATGGTTTTGGGTGGTGGGATGAAGGTTCTGGGTGGTGGGACCATGGTTTTGGGGTGGTGGGATGAAGTTTCGGGGTGGTGGGACAAGGTTTTGGGGTGGTGGGACCAAGGGTTGGGTGGTGGGACACCAAGGTTGGGTGGTGGAACACAAAGGTTGGGTGGTGGGATGAAGGTTTGGGGTGGTGGGATGAAGGTTTGGGGTGGTGGGGACCAAGGTTTGGGGTGGTGGAACCAAGGTTTGGGGTGGTGGAACAAAGGCTTGGTCGTGGAACACATAATTGGGTGGGGGGATGAAGGTTCTTGGTGGTGGGACACCAAGGTTGGGTGGTGGGATGAACTTTGGGGGTGGTGGGACCAAGGTTTTGGGGTGGTGGAACCAAGGTTGGGTGGTGGAACACAAAGTTTGGGTGGTGGAACACAAAGGTTGGGTGGTGGGATGAAGTTTCTGGGTGGCGGGTCACCAAGGTTGGGTGGTGGGACACCAAGGCGGGGTGGGGGGATAAAGGTTTGGGGTGGTGGGATGAAGGTTTGGGGTGGTGGGACACCAAGGTTGGGTGGTGGGATGAAGGTTCTGGGTGGTGGGACAAGGTTTTGGGGTGGTGGAACCAAGGCTGGGTGGTGGAACACAAAGGTCA
>NW_027448954.1:0-22941 GCF_030867145.1 Opisthocomus hoazin
ATGCGCAGACAATAACCCCTAAGCATGTAGTCTGTTCCACACGGTATCTGTGAATGCATCAGCGCTGTGAGATTGTATGAGCTGGTGTGTGTGTATATTTTACATATGTACTTCTCTCTCAGAAATTATAATTTGATGGCATGTGATTAAATGGGTCTTTTTTTTAATGTGTGGCACATGCATAAGGAAAAGTGTGTCTGCACTTGCAAGTAAAATAACCAGATATGAAGGAAAAGCATCAAAATGATCAGCCTGTGCACTAGGCTATTTCTATGTATTTGTAAAAAGCGTTGCTGTCAGTGGGAGTCTTACCAGGTCACACAGAGCAGCAGGGAGGACCGGTGTCTTCAGAGTCTGTGAAAAGCACCAGAGACCTGAAGGTCTTTCCAAAACATGTTCCCTTCAGTTAAAAATCAATTAAAAATCCCCTCCCTTTCCTAGTGCCTGAAGCATAAAAAAACGTTCTCTAAAGATCCTTTATTTTCCAGGAACTAAAAGTTTGGATCGGGGGTATTTTCAAATTAGAGGTGCCTTGCTCTTTGCCTCTCACTTTTGGCAACTGCAGCACTGCAAGCCCAACCGAGATTGCTGCGAGGAGGAGGAGGAAGATGAAGGCAGAAATACAGCTCTGTTTATGCTGATATGAGATCTTGGGCTACATGATCTCATCTAATTTTAAGTTACTCCAAATGAACTATCTCCAAGAATATAATTTTAATGTTTCCATATCAGGCCATTCTTATCTTTCTGCATTACCGTGATATCATTCAGGAATAACAATCACACGTTTTGGTGCCGAAACAAGCTGGCGAGAAGAAATGGATTTCAGTCACTGCCCTGGAAATCGCTGCTGTCTTTAAAAAAAAAGGTGTACGAAGTTTATGAAAACCCATCCTCGGGGGCCGTACGACTGCAACAGGTGCCCTGTCGGGACAGACGACTTGGGGTAAAAAAGGAAGGATTTAAGAGTGGAGGCGTTGGCTTCGCGAAGGAAACCTTTCTTTTCCTCTCTGCCTTTTTTTTTTTTCTTGTAACGGGGGCATACGTGGGATGTAAATGAGCAAAATCCAGCCCGAAGTGCCCCGAGCTGAGAGGAGCGGAGCGTGTGTGATGCATCGCGGCGAAGGCAGCAGCCAATGAAAGCCAGGCTGCCGATTCTTTTTTTTTTTTTTTATCGTTAATATTGCGAGGCGGCATTAACTGATCGGGAAGACTTTTCGGGAGTGGGCAGAGCCTGCGAGCCATCACCCCCTTCCCGAAGATTTGTCCCGCTACCCGGATTTTTTTGAGGACGGCGCCAGGTTTCCCTCCTTTAATCTCCGCGGGGGATGACGAATGGTAGAAGTCCCCCCCTCCGCGCCCCTTTCCCCCCGAAAAATCTGAGAATAAACAATGAAAGCGAAGGGAGTTTTGTATTTTTGAGCGGCGGAGGGGTACACGACGTACCAGGGCGGGAGGGGGGGGGTCTGGAGAAGAGTCCCCAGCGCGGGTTCGGCAGCGGATGCTGAGCGCGGCCGTTCCGCGGGGCAGAGCGCAGGCAGCCGGGGTCGCTGGTATCCCCCCCCTCCCCACCCCCCAAGGGGGAAGACGGTTAAAAACACAAACCAAGTTTCCACGCGTGTCGCCCTGCCACGGCTGCGTCCCAGCCCGCCTGTGTCTGCCGGGGCGGGCAGCGCTCGGGCATCCCCGCCACGGCTCACGGCGGGGGTCCCAACGGGGTTATCGGGGCCACGCGTGGCACAAAGGTCCCAAGAGGGCGGTTAAGGTAGCAGGCGCCCGTGTGGGGGGGGGGGCAGCTGGGGGAAGAAGCCCCCTGCACCCCCCTTTTTTTGTTTGCGGGTCCCATGTGCACGCAGCGGCTGCTGTGGGGGTGTTGTGTGTGTGTGTGTGTATGCTCTGGGGAAATTTCTCCGCAGAGGTCTGGGGCCGTCCCGGGGGGGGAGGGTCCCGCCTGCAGCCCCCGCTCCGGGGCCGGGGGTCCCGACGAGGGCTGAGAAACGTCGCGGAGCGTTTATGGGCGCAACGAAAAAAACTGCTAGGATGGTGCTGGCAGCAGCAGAGCCGAAGCCTCCGGCGCTGCCGGCCCCGTCCAGGTGAGCGGACTCTAAATGGTATGCCCCCCTCTTCTTCTTCCTCCTCCTCTTCCTCCTCCTCCTCCCCGACCCTGCACGCACACGGCTCTGCCGGGAAGTGAAAGTCATTCATTGCAAGCCGAAAGGAATAAAGCAGAATATAAGGTCGAGGGTGGTTTATACTATTATTATTCTTGTTATTATCATTATCTGGAGGAGGGGGATCGGTCACGACAGCGGCAGCCCCGCACGGAGCGGACCGCGGCGGCGGCTCCCCCCCGGGAGGGAGGCGAAGTTACCGGCGGAGCGGCGGGGGTGCGGGGGGAGCCCCGAGGGGCCGGGACGGCCGCCGTCCCGGAGATCCCCCTCTTTCCGAGCCGCCCGCCCGACTTCTCGTTTCTCTCCCCGGTCGCTCTTGGGAACGGGCGGGTGGGGGTAGGGGGGCGGCCCGGGGGGGGCTTTTCGGAGCAGATTCGTTAACCAAAGCAGGTGCTAAAAACCAATAAGCCCGGAACAAACGCGGTGTGTCCCCCCCCGGGAGCCGGGGCAATTGTTTCCATTTAATAAATATTTTCCCCACGGGCGTTTCGCGGGAGGCAGGCAATTATTCAAAGCGAGCCGGGACTCGGGCCGGCTCCCGGGGTTAAGCGGGGCTGAGGAGCGGGGAAGGAGGCGGGGAGGGGGGAGGACGGACGGACTGTGAGCGGCCCGGTGCACGGAGGGGCTCGGTGTGCACGGCGGAGCCCAGCGCCCGCAGCCCCGACGGCAGCGGGGAGCCCGGAGGGAGCCGGGCCCGGCCCCGCTCCGCACGCCGGCGGGATGCGCGGCGGGGGGGTAGGGGGACGGGGGGGGACCCCCTTCGCCTCCCTCCCCCCCCCCCCCAGCTAGTCTCGCCTCCCCGAGGCAACTCACAAAAGCCTTCCGTTTAATCTGCGCGTTTGAAAGGGAGGCGGGGGGGTCGGGGGTTTCTCCTTTCCCCTCCTTTCTTCCTCCTCCTCCCTCCCCTGTCCCCTCCCCTCCTCTTCCTCTCGCCCTTCCTCTCTCCCTCTCTTTTTAAGCGGGTCCCCCTCCGCGCTGATTGGGCGCCCGGCCGCGCCGTGAACGCCCTGCCGCTATGTCAGCCTGCGCGCCGCAGCCCCTCGCCTCCCGACCGCCCGGCGCCGCGCCGCGTCCCCACCGCCGGCCCCGCTCCCCTCCGCGCCCCTCCGCCCCCCGCCCCGGCACCGCTCCCGCCGGGGACGGCCTTGGCGGAGGACCTGTGATGATCAGCTGAGCCCGCTCCTCCAGCTCCCTCGGCCTCCTCTTCCTCCTCTTCCTCCTCCTCCTCCTCCCGCCGAAGCCGTCCGGCGCCCCGCACCGCCGAGCCGCCCGCCCGCCCGCCCGCAGCATGTCCAAACCCAGCGACCACATCAAGCGCCCCATGAACGCCTTCATGGTGTGGTCCCGCGGCCAGAGGCGCAAGATGGCCCAGGAGAACCCCAAGATGCACAACTCGGAGATCAGCAAGCGGCTGGGCGCGGAGTGGAAGCTGCTCTCCGAGGCGGAGAAGCGCCCGTACATCGACGAGGCCAAGCGGCTGCGGGCGCAGCACATGAAGGAACATCCCGACTACAAGTACAGACCCCGGCGCAAGCCCAAGAACCTGCTGAAAAAGGACAGGTATGTCTTCCCTTTGCCTTACCTCGGGGAAACCGATCCCTTAAAGGCCGCCGGGCTTCCCGTGGGGGCCACTGACTCTCTGCTGAGCTCCCCGGAGAAGGCCAGGGCTTTCCTGCCTCCCACCTCAGCACCTTACTCCTTACTTGACCCCAGCCAGTTCAGCTCCAGCGCCATTCAGAAGATGACTGAGGTTCCTCACACCTTAGCCACCAGCACCTTGCCCTACGCCTCCACCTTGGGATACCAGAACGGGGCGTTCGGCAGCTTGAGCTGCCCCAGCCAACACACCCACACTCACCCCTCGCCAACTAACCCGGGCTATGTCGTGCCGTGTAACTGTACCGCTTGGTCGGCTTCCAGTTTGCAACCTCCAGTTGCCTACATACTATTCCCGGGCATGACCAAGACTGGGATAGACCCCTATTCTTCAGCACATGCGACTGCCATGTAACACCCACCCACACCCCCACAGGCGTGTGCATCCCCCCCCGTCCCCCTCCAGCTCCCCGGGTGGCAGCCGGAACTGGGATTCCTTCGTGTGCATGTACATAAAACCGGCAGAACCAAAAAAGCCACCCGAAACAGGACTCTGCTGCCCGCCGCCGGGCCGGGACAGACGCGGACGCTGCCTCGGGGACTCGGAGATGCTCTCGCCTAAACCTCGTCCCGAGAGCTGGCCCCAGGCTCGGGGGGGGGACCCGCAATGGCGGGCTCAGATAGGAGCCCGGCACTTGTCGGAGTTGTAAATGTGTTTTAAAAACAACAGCAACAACAACAACAAAAAGCGAACCTCGAACTGCCCTTTCGGGACAAAGCGGGGGAGAAAAAGGACACAAAAAAAAAAAAAAAAAGAGGGAGAGAGGCGGTTTCGATTTTTATTTATTCTCTTAACGTCTATGAGTTCTCCGGGGCCTCATGTCACTTGGACTTGACTTTGGGAAGTCTCGGTCTTACTACGATTTTTTTTTTCCTTTTGCACATTAAAAGATGAGATCAGCTGTGTTATATATATATAAATATATATATATTTTGCCACCACGCACTACTAGGTAAAATTGCTTTTCATGTCAGAAAAGGCTCTTCAAAGTTAGGAAGAAAAAAAAAAGAGAGAGGGGGAGAAACATTTATATTTAAAACATATGATAGTGTTTGCTTAATTTAAAACAGATAGTCCTTAAATTTGTGTGATCCAGTGAGACTAGATCTAAGTTTACTTTAGACAGAGCGTCAGGTATGAAGTCAGGCAGTAGAATTGTAAAAAAATTAATAATACTAATACTACTGATAATAATAACGAAAAACCGACGGTAATAGAAATATGTTTTCACGATGTCTTGGGGAAGAAGAAGAAGGAAAAAAAATATGTATCTGGCAGGATTTTACCTCGTTAAACCTTTTCATTTGTTGAACAAAGACGTTTTGAATAAAGACAATCTGTCATCAAACGAGGCAACTGCGTGGTGTAAATGCGGTGCCCCGGCCCCGTTGTCCCGCACCGGCGACAGCCTGGGCTGCGGGCGATGCTTCCCCGCGGCGGGGCCGAGCTCCGCCCGCAGCCCCGGCCCGAAATCCCCCTCCCCGGAGCCGATCTCACCGGGCCGGGGCCGATTTGGAGCCGGGTCGGGCCGGGACAGGGCTCCCTGCGGAGCCCGTCGGGGAAAGGCGGCTGCGGGGTGAGAAAACTTCCCCAAAAGCGGGGATGGAGCCGCGGCAATGCCGGGTGTCTGCGGGATGGTGGGGTGTAGTGCTCCCCTCCGATCCGGCCCCGCCGTCCCATCGGGGTTTTCCCGAGTTGCCTCCGCGGCGTCGGAAGTTTTTACTGGTGCCAGGAGAGATTTGAAGGGTTGCTGGTGGCGGCGGGAGGGGGTGGGTTCGCAATTAGCATCTTGTCGGGCTCATTTAGTGATTTGGGGGGGGGGGAGCTATTGGTTGGGGCCCCTTTGTGAGGGGACTGAGTCTCTCTGCAATGAAGGGGAAGGGGCAGGACGCAGAGTTCCGTCTGGAGGGGCTGAATAGCCGGAGCGGTGCGTGTTTGGATGTGCTTTGCTCATTAAGTGCTCTTTGGAGACCGATGTTAGAATTAAACGGCATAACACAATTAACATACATGGGGCTTGAATGGGAGGGTAAGCAGAGGAAGAATAGATAGATAAATAAATGAGAGATCAGGCGAAGGTAAACAAAAGCGGAGAGGAGAAAAGGGCTGAAAGGAGAGGTTAGAACGGCTGCTCCAGCCTTGTTTAGCATGACAAAACGGCTCTTACAAATGAGGACAATTAAAGGAGCTGGCTTCGGGAGGGCCTGGGAGCAGCGGGACGATCCGCAGGGACGCGCGGGGCTGAATGCGGCCGGCGTGGGGCAGGGCGGCGCGGAGCCGAGAGCTGATTTAACCCCGGCTGACAGCCGCTGTCAGCCTGGGCGATAACACCGATAGCTCAGTGTCCTCTGACATCCACCCAGATTAGGCTGACAGCGGGCGGAGGGAGAGCGGGGCGGAGGGGGGGACGGAGGGGACGGGGAGCGCCCACCCGCGGCCCGCCGGGCCCCGCAGGAGACGGGGACGGAGCGGCGGGGGGCAGAACCGCGTACCCCCCCGCCCTCCCCGCTCCCCGCCTCAGCAGAGCTCTGCTGAGGACCCCCCCCCCCCCGAACCCGCCGGGCCGGGTGCTCACGTCGGGGCGCTGCTCCCCGGGGCGGGCCCGGCGGCTGCGGGGGGGAGCGGGCTCGGGGGGGGCCGGGGGGCTCGGGGCGAGATCGGGGCGAGGTGGGCGAGCGCCAAGCGCCAGGGTTGGAAACTTTAGCGGGGATCTTTCCTTCCTACTTTCATCCTTTCTTTCCCTTTCTCCTTGACTCTTTCCTCCTTTTTCTCGATTTTTACTCATTTCATTTCATTTCATTTCATTTCATTTCATTTCATTTCATTTCATTTCATTTCATTTCATTTTCTTTCTTTCTTTCTTTCTTTTCTTTCTTTCTTTCTTTCTTTCTTTCTTTCTTTCTTTCTTTCTTTCTTTCTTTCTTTCTCTTTCTTTCTTTCTTTCTTTCTTTCTTTCTTTCTTTCTTTCTTTCTTTCTTTCTTTCTTTCTTTCTTTCTTTCTTTCTTTCTTTCTTTCTTTCTTTCTTTCTTTCTTTCTTTCTTTCTTTCTTTCTTTCTTTCTTTCTTTCTTTCTTTCTTTCTTTCTTTCTTTCTTTCTTTCTTTCTTTCTTTCTTTCTTTCTTTCTTTCTCTCCTTCTCTCCTTCTCTCCTTCTTTCTCTCTCTTTCTCTCTCTCTTTCTTTCTCCCTTTTCTTACTTTATTTATTTTTCTCTCTCTTCCTCTCTCATTTCCCCCATCTGTTTCTTTCTCCCCTTCCTTTCTCCTTCTTTTTCTCCCTCTTTCTTTCTCTTTTTCTCATTCTTTCTCTCTTCTCTCTCGCTTTTCTCTTCCTGCTTCTCTTTCCCTCCTTCCCCCGCCAGACCTCCCCTCCACAGCCTCTGCTCGCGGTGTGTTTCGTTTCCATTCCCCCCCCGCCGCATTATTCCTCCAACTCTCTCGCCCGTCTGCAGGTGTGTAGCTATTTAACTCGTGCAGATAAATAAATTAAATAATGATCTTGACACTGCAATGAACCGATTACTGACTTTGATGTCAAAGGGAAACCAAAAACAGAAAGAGAGGGGGAGAGAGGGGGGCGGGGGGAGAAGCTATTCCCTCGAGGGGGAAACGCGGCTCCTCGTCAAACCTGTTTCCCCACAACTGTCTCCTTCTTTCAATAAAATCATTAAACAAAGGCCGCGGGGTTACCCGCACCACGCCTTGGATGCGCGGCCGGGCGCTGTCCCGGGCCGGGCTGCGCCGCGGAGCCTCGCCCGCACCCGCGCAGCCCCCGCGCAGCCCCCGCGCAACGCAGCGCGGAGCCGAGCGGAGCCGAGCGCGGACCGGCGCACCGTGGACGCGGGCCCGAGCCTCTCCCCACAGCCGGGACCGCTCCCCCCGCAGCCCCCCACAGCTCCCCGCGCTCCGCTTTTCTCTTTTCTTTTTTTTTTCTTTTCTTTTCTTTACTCTTTTCTTTTCTTTTCTTTTCTTTTCTTTTCTTTTCTTTTCTTTTCTTTTCTTTTCTTTTCTTTTCTTTTCTTTTCTTTTCTTTTCTTTTCTTTTCTTTTCTTTTCTTTTCTTTTCTTTTCTTTTCTTTTCTTTTCTTTTCTTTTCCTTTTCTTTTCCTTTTCTCTTTCCTCTCCTCTCCTCTCCTCTCCTCTCCTCTCCTCTCCCACCTTCGCTCAGAAAATGGTTCCGTTTCGGCTCACTGCTGCCTGCAGGACCACCTAGACGCTTAAAAGCATCCCGCCTGGCCTTCCTTCGACTCAAACAACAAATAGGAGAGGGAGAGGAAGGGAGTCGGGGGACAGAAGGGATCGGGAGGGCCCGGGCTGGCTCCCGGCTGTAGCCGCGCGGTCGCCGGGAAGCTCTGCGGCTGCGGGAGGGACAAAGGCAGACGCGGGGAATTACGTGGTGTTAAAAAACTTTATTTTAAAGGACACATTAAGCCCATAGAAGTCTCCGAGAGATATTACTTATTTCTGCTTATTAGTGATAATAGCCCAGTAAATTTGCTATTGAGTGTATCAAAGGCATTCAAAGAGACTTTGAAGCATCAAAAAGATTGCAGTTCTGATTTTACGGTTTTCTTCCAGGCCCGACCTCCTGGCTACACTCCTTGATTGTAGTGTTTAAAAGTAAGCGGTGATCACCAGCACATCCTCCTCCTCCTCCTCCTCCCCCTGCTCCGCTCCCAGCGGCTCCAACCGGCCGGGACACGCGTGGGGCTCCGGCCGCGCCGGGTCCGCTCTCCGCCGCCGCTCCGGCTCCCGCGGGCCGGCTTGGGGGTGGGCAGGGCCCCCCCGGCCCGAGCAGGCTCACCACCTCCCTTCATAAAAATAATAATAAAAAAAATCATTAAAAAGGCTTAAAAATTTAAATATTGAGCTAAACCCAGCCCGGCCCGCTGCCGGTCGCCCCCCCCCCCCCCCCCCCCCGGCGGGGCTACGCGGGCTGTATTTTCCGCCCTGCTCCTCGCTCCGGAGCCTCTGCCACTGCCGGGGCTTTTGATGTGTCTGTAATTTACCCTTTTTTCTCTCTCTCTTTTTTTTTTTTTTTATCCCCTTCAGTCCTTAATTTTGCCTCCCCGTCTCTCTTTTCTTCCTTCACACGCCTCTGTTGCAGTTGGGGTGTTTTATACCAAACATCAAAGGGACAACCCGACCTTTATTATTATTACTATTTTTTTTTCCTTCCCTTTTTATTAGGGTAAAATGCTTCATTATTACTGAACGCGCCGCGTTTGGGAAGCTAAACAAGAAATAACGTGCAGGGTCTGTGCAGGTCCGCACTGCAACAAGCCAAAAAGCCCAGAAATTAAATACAAGTTGATCCCAATTTAAAAAGGAGAGCGAGGGAGAGGGAGCCGGCGCTTGGAGTGTGTGAGAGAAAGAGGGGCAGAGATGAGTAGCTGGTAATTATTGAAATATAAGGATGAGATTAATTCAAAGGAAACAAACTATGAAAACAATTGGAGCCGAGTGAAAAGCAAAACCCAGATTAGAATTTGCTTGTGGTTTGTTGTCTGTCTGCTTTCTTTCCTCCTCCCCACCCATTGTCACAGTGCAAGGCAATGGGATTTGCACACTTGAGGTGTAATAGCATTACTGCATTAATTAAAATTTTCATTTCACGTCCAGATTGTTTACTTATCTGCTGGAAACATATGTCGGGAGAAGTTGAGATTCTGGATTCTGCTCCGCTGCCCAAGGTGCAGCGCAGTTAAGGGGGGGGGGGGAGAGGATGGCTTCAGATTTTTTTTTTCATTGCATCCTCCAGCCTTATCTCTCTGCTGTAAATTATAAGGAGACTCCATTGAACTGAATATGAAGATTATATTTGCGAGCGGCGCGTCCTAGAGCGGCCCCGGTCCCACTTTGAAATGAAACAAGCCCTCTCGCGCGCCCTGGGCCCCCCCTCCCCCTTCCTCCCTGTGCCTCCGCAGCCCCCCGGCTCCGGGGAGGGCTGGATGGGACCCCCCGACCCCCGCCCGGTCCGGCGGCGAGGGAGGCAGAGCCGCGCCGCGATGCTGCCCGCTCCTCCCGGGATGTCCCCCCGTTCCCGGCCGGCGGGCAGCGGCGAGAACCGGGAGGACCCCCCTTCCCAAAAACTGTGCTTTCCCAAGCGCTCCCCCCCCCTCAAAAAACCCCCCATAAACCCGCACCCGGGAGGGGCGGGGGAGAAAAGCGAGCAGCCCCCGGCCCCGCCGTCGGGGCAGCGGGCCGGGACCGTGCCGTCGGGGCGGGCGCGGCGGCGGAGCCGGGCTCTGTCCGGGGCAGCGCGGCGGGGGATGCCCGGGCGCCGGCAGCACTCCGGTCCTGCTGGTGGGACCCCTCTCCTTCTCTGCTCCCCTCTCTTTTTTTTCTCCCCCCCCCCCTTTTTTTTCGGTGTGTTTTAATTTTTTTTTCCTTTTTTAATTTTTTTTTTTTTTTTAAGAGACCCCTGAGAAGGCAGCGAGGTGCCGTCCTCTCCGCCGGGTCTATCTGTAATTGAATCTAGGTCAGTTATTCTAAAGCATGGGAGAGGCTGATTCCCTCTTTCCGACATCAGCCCGGAATTTGGGGGGGAGGAGAGGGGGGTCTTGCAATTTCATTTAAAATGTAATGGTGGATGAACCGATAAGCAAATAGGGGGAAAAAAGGCTCTGCTTAAAAGAAAAAAAAAAATGGCATGCTTTTAATATGCTTCCAGATGGGGGGAAAATGATTTACATGGGAGTTTATTTCCTCTTTGCTGATATGAAAGAATTACAGATACAAAACCCACTGATCTATAGAATAAAAAAAAAGAAAAGAAATGTTATTTTCCTGTAAAGGTATCAGTTCATTTATATTCATTTAACCATCCATCCATCAATTCACTTTCTCACTCCCTGCACATTCTCTCTGCCTCTGGTAAACCTACCCACCAATATACTTTTCTGGAATATACAATGAAGTTTCCTTAAAAAAAGAAATAATAAGAGATTCAGATGAAGTAGGTAAAGCAAAGTTTCCCTTCTTCCCCCTCCCGCCCCAGCTCCTATTTTATGTTACAGACTTTGAGTAAATTAGTGACACGAAAAAGAAAATGTTTTAGTTTGGAAAAAATGTCTGTGTATATCTATAAATAATATATGCGATACAGATGTTCTATATGCGTCTACATGTGTATATATAATATATACAGCGGAGTTTGTACGCTCAACATGTATGTACCGTGTCTCTATGCTTATGTTATACAAACAGTTCGTTCTCTCCCTATGCGCGTGCCTATAAAATAAAATATATGCATATTGTACAGATATTTACAGCATTCATATATCGTAAGTGCACGGACATAGATTTAAACATACATCCAGCTCGCGTATGCTGGATGTACGCACAATATATATGATGCACACGCACATGCAAAAGCAGCATCTCTCTGAACTGCAGCAGAACGTTTGTGTTTAAATGTGAAATATTTTCTTGAATTCTGAACGCGTGTCCGTTACGTGCGTTGAGGCACATACGTGGTGCGCGCTCGTGTCAGTGTGTGCATGCTGACGCACACTCCGCTACGCACACGCAGAGAGAGCGGGCTGCCGTGCCGAAGGGCGCGAACCAGCCCGGTAGCCTCGGACCTTCCAAATCGAAGGGCCACGCCTGTAATTTTTTGCATTTAGGCCGGTACCTGAACCTGAGATGCAATTTCCTTTATGGGAGTAGAGACCAGAGATCAAAATTCTCTCACTGTCGGTAACACCAGCAAGTATTAAATTCGCCCTAGGTGAGCTCTTCCCCGTGGCTGCTGCTCGCTGTGCATTAGCCGGGGCCGTACCTGGCTGGAGATGACTTCTTTCTTCCCATGTTCTTGGCGTGACGGCCCTTACTCACAGGAGTAGTTACAAGGGAGATGAGACCCTTTGCCCAAAGATGGAGGCTGCTAAACCATCCATCATTCCCTGAAGATCTTCGCGGAGACTGGAAGCGGAGGGATGCGGAATAACTTCTTTTTCTGGTCTGAATGTAGTAGCAAATGCTGTGTGAGAAGTTGTCTTCTTATTGTTAAAAACTGGTAAATAGAGAGACAGCTAGATATGGAAATACCTATATATACAGATAAAAATACATGTCTTTATCTTCAGCTAGATGTGGATATAGACCCGCATATAATTTTTCTTACGGCTGCCTGTTAAAAGAGCTACAGCCGACGCTCGGGGGGGTCCTTGCCAGTCTTTCAAAAAAATACATGTATAAATAAAGCGACCAGTCAGTCACCCTGAGATCAAACAACCCGGCGACAACGCAGATACCAGCTGCCTCGTGGATGCCTGCCCTGCGCAGATCCCCTGTAAAAACGCCAGCCGGATCAAAGGCTGGAGTTACCAGACTCCATGTTGTAAGTGACACCTGCAGATGTTAGCCCTGCTTCGTGTTTCCAACCCATACCTGAATAAATACATAATCATATCACACAGCATAATTAATAGGAGCATCACCATGAAGGACTCTTAAAGGAAAGGCTGTTGAAAGAGAGTTCCTGAAGATAATCCTTTTAAAAGGTTCCCTTAAAATGCAACCACTAGCGGGAATAAGGCACGTTTAGTTCCAATGTCTTAATACCTCGGGATAGCAGTTTTAGATCTTGTTAATGTCTTTCCTTTAATAGTGGCTTGACTTTTGATTGGGGACTTGCACTTTTTGGAGGATGTCGATGCCGCTGTGGTTCTCAATGGAGAAGGTCCCCAGAAGAGGCCCAGCCTGGCTCCCCGTTCCATTGACCCGTCAGGGACTCACAGCCTTGTTTCTGCTGGAAATCCAACGTGGTCGCATCCCGCCTGCTCGTAATAACCTTGCTAACCTCACCGTTTCGGAGCAAGCACTGGTGTCCCGCACTTGTGCCTAACGACCCATTCGAGTAATTTTCAGGGTGCTGCTTAATTTGTTTTTTTCTTATCCCGGATGGCACCCCGACTCCTGGGCCACGGAAACGGGGTTCAGCTTCTCCGGAGCTCTTTGCTTAGAGGTGCCGCCCGACTCCTCCGTTCTGCTCAGGGAAGTCCTGTGTGGCATCACCGGCCAGGGTCGGTAAGTAAAACACACTTTTTTTTCTTCTTTTACAAATGAAGCCTGTGTAAAATGATGCAAAGCCACACAGCAAACTCTGGGCTAAGGGATCGATGGGAAACAGCGGGCTCTGCTCCATGCTCCCCTGAACCGTTCTTCCTCAGTCTCCCATCCCATCAGCTGTTTCCGTGACTATTTTGCATCCTCACATTTCTCAGACGGCCTGGAGGGAGGCAAAGCTTGAGAAGCTCGGACCACACAGCCGAGCGGACCCTTGTTAGGAAGCCCTGGGAGCGCTGAGGTCCTGCCTTGTGCTGTTGCTGCTTGTCTAGAGCTTCTGCCCAGGATCCTTCCTGCTGGTTTTCAGCAGGAAAAGTTTAGATTTGTGAAAAATGTCATCAAATTGGCATGGAAATAAGTGAGGGCTTTTGGAGGAAGAGACGATGGGCACATCCTCCCAACAGCAATAATTAGAAAGTGCACTGTAAAAATGAAATTAAACTAAATCAGACTGTTTTTTTTGTTTCTTTGTCCTACAACTGTGGAAATCCTTTTGACTCTCCCCGTCCAAGTTGCTTGACTGGTGATGGGTATGGTGTGCCATCTCTCTTACCCCGCAAGGAATTTTTGGCCTCTGCAAAACCAGGTATCTCCATTCCCCGCAAAGTGCCAGGCAGGCTGTTGTGTTGTGGTGATGTGTGTACGGGAAAGCAGGTTGAGGGCAATGTAAGAGGTTTTTGGAGCTGCTCTAGCTGTTGTCCTCTTTCTGAGAGGCTGGCACCAGTGTGGTTTGCCCGGAAAGGTCAGACGTGCAGTGCCACCACAGCCCAGACCCTCCCTGCAAGGGACAGTGGTGAAACATTTTGGGTCTCGCAGGACAGCAGGGTCAGGTCGCTGGTGGCTCAAATGATTTCAGCTCTTTCAGCGCTGAAATAAGATCATGAGGTAGCAAGCATGTTGCTGCCACTTGTCACCCGTGAGGCAGCCGGCATGGTGGCACCGGCACTGCTCGGCTGGCGTTGTGCTGGGGTGGTGCAGGGTTGGGGAGGCAGCACGAGAGGGCAAGGGGATTTCAAGGGGCTGCCATCGCTGAGGACACCCAGGTGCAAAGGCGCCATGTCCATCTCTGGTGTCAGCAAAGAGCTCCGCATCACTGGGGGGTGAGCTGGGTCTTGCATCTCCTGTCGGTGACATGCTCTGCAGCAGTGGGCCCATGGGCCAGCGTCCCCTGCCCCAGTGCTGGCCCCCCAGCAAATCTTTACACACCAGACCCACTTGGGTATGACGAAGGACTAAAATGGACTTGCTCCCTGCTTGCCCAAGTTTTATTTTTCCTGTTTTATCTTCTAGCTGTAGCTGCACTGTCACATCCAGGCTTTCTTCTTTTTTTTTTTTCTTTTTTTTTCGGCATGGTTAGAGACCTCTGATTTAGAGTACTTAATTGCTTATAATTTCTCTAAATTTCCATGCAGGTGTTTTTAATGTTTGCCTCCTTCCATCCCAATGAGCTATTAGCACGAGCAATTTTGTTTCCTGACACAGACAAGGATTTTTCCACCTCTCCTTCTTCTCCATCCAGCCCTACCTACATGGGAACTCCCCCACCAGGCGGTGGAAGGAGACAGGGAATTAGATCTTCATCAGAGACTTAATTTCACCCAAGATTTCCTTAGATCAGTAAGTTAAATAGAGGCCAACAATAAGCCAAGCAAATGCTTTTCCCTCCTACCTAGAAATAAAACCCCTGCAGCCAAAAGTATTCCCTCTCCTCCTTTGGCAGCAAACCAGGAGGTGGTGCGACCATGTGTCCTTCTCTCAGATGTACCAATGTCAGTCCCCTGAGACAGTGTGATTTCACTTGTTCTCTCTTTGGCCATAGAGTGCCAGGGAAGACAAGAACTAAATTTCTAGCAGGAAAAAAAATACAGAAAAACAGGAAAAAACCACAACTACGCCAATGTTGCTTCAAATCCCTGCCAACTTTTCAGGCCTTCATAACTAAGCCAAAAATAAGGCCACAAACTCTTTTTTCTTCATCCGCAGGTCACCTTGAAGGGTAGATGAATAGCTCTTTTAATAGTGTTTCTTTCGAGAGGATTTCAGTGAGGAAAGTAGCAATGACTGAAATTTCCCATTTCCTTACAGGTCCTCAGTTTTGTCTTGAGGATATGCAAGCACCTGGATGACTCCCCTCTATGGATTTTCCCTCCACTATGGCAACACAGTGACTTGAGGTACTACGGATGTTTGGCATGAACATGCTTTAGTGTAATTTTTTAATTGCCTTTTGGCATTACAGCCCACACATTCATGTTCAGATAGCTGCAGGGCTGGAGGAGATGCCTACACACAAGTGGGCAAGCATCCACCTTCCACTCAAATGCTGCCCCTCCCTTTTGCGCGAGATCTCCGTGATGCTTTTGTGCAAAGCACCTTCCAAGCCCAGCAGACATGCATAAAAAAGCATGAAAAGGAGGTGCAAATCAGCATGAGCACCCAAACAGGGCGGGAGCACTAATGAGGAATGAAAGCATAGGAGCAGAGGTGTCCTGATGATTTCTTCCTTGGGGACAGGGCAATGGCTAGATGCTCCTCACCTGTAGTCACCGAGCCATTCTCTTCAGCTTGGGGCCAAGTGGGGACAGGACCCCATGGGTCACCTCCCTTGATGGGATAGCGGGAGCAGCTGCTGCTTGGAGACAAACCATCCCAAAGGTCATACTGTACCTGTGTTTTAGTTTAGTCAAAGTGGTTTTCTCAGCCTTAATTGATAACTCGTGAGAAAACCTTCTGCTCTGCTCATAGGCATGCATATGTATAGAGAGGCATACAGACGCACATGTGTGTATATTAATAGATCTCTTTAAATTTAAATAGATTTATGCCCAAGGACGGGAAGGTGGATAAAAGGTCGTTACAAAGAAAGAAGATCTAAGACATCTGCATGCTCTTTTGTGGGAATGAAATCTATAGTAGGTTGCTTTCAGTGCTAATACTCCTATTAATTTCTGTTTTTCATTGTTGTTTTCACATATGTCAAGCCTCGATGGAGGGATAATGAAGTAAATGGATGTTACTACAGATTAGTCATCCCTGTCTTGATAGCATAACACAGGTTGCTGTTTGCTTGCCCTCTTCACTCAGAAATGGTAATGCACTTTCCGTATCCGTACCAGCAAAACCTGCTGGATGCTGTAACATAGCAGGGAAAGAGAAAAGAGAAGAAAGGGAGACACCTTCCCCATGAAGGTGCAAATACTCATTGAGGCTGTTGAATTTGAATTGTAAGAAAGAGCTGAGGAAGTTGAAGGCATGCTGGTTTTGCAAGGAGAGCTTGTTGGAAAAGATCTGTTGACCATGGGCGGGTTGGATCTTTGGTTGTCTTCAACTACTGAAAGGCTGGATATTTTGAAGGTCTATTTTTTTTAACTGGAGTGTGTCTCTTCACTGTGCAGCGAGGGATGGATGTATTTACAAATGTACAGACTGTTTTTTTGCAAATCTCCTCGCTTTACGTTGGAGCTTGATGTTTTGCAAGCCTGGTCTTGTCGCGGTATCAGGAGTTCGGGAAGCTGGAGGCTCCTTTATACCAGTATGAATGGGAACAGTGCTGGAGAAACCCCAGGCTCCCTGAGTCGCAGTGATGCATCTTCCTGGGGATACACATGTCTCTATAGAAGGCTTTGGATACCCTGCAAGAGTACCTTGGGCAGCTGCAGATAAATTACCTGAGCTTTGAGCACCTGCTTTTTTGCAGTCAGGACTTTGACCCAGGCAAACATGGGAATTTCTGCCCAGGTGTTGAATTTCTGGTGGAGCGGTGTTCGGTGTTATGCAGACAGCACAGTGGAGTTAAACCACTTGGCCTCATTTTGTGCTTGCAATAGGAAATAATGGTAGATTTTGCTTTTATCATTAATTGCTCACCCTTGTGACTGTCACTTGGCACTACACTCCAGCGTCGACTTAGATATCCTTCTGTTCCTCCTCCCTGTGTCGCAGGCTGCTGTAGACGTTTGCAACCCTATCCCCCCCCCGCTGTGACACCCTGGGGAGTCACCACTGCCCTGTGATGAGCTATGGCACAGCCCAACACCACCCACCCTTTCAGCACCTGCACCCTGTCCTCATTTCTTGGTCATCAAAGTGATGCCGTGCCCGACTCCATGGCTGGCTGCCAAGGTGCTTCGACATTGACATCCACAGGTCTCTTAATTTACCTTTGCAGAGAAGGAAATACCTGATCAGACTGAGATTGTCAAGCTATAAATTCACATAGCTGTACCACCTTTTCCCCTTTTCAAGGCACACACCGTGAGTTTCCTCCAACCGAGGGCTCAGTTCCTCCCCGTAAATATAGAAAACTTTCAGTACCCTTAAAGATGGGAGCTTCACAAACAAGTTAGTACCCCCCAGAGCAGGTGGGTGCTGTGGATTCATCCCTGGGATGGTTAGGGAAAGCTGCAAGATTTGAAGTTATCACTGCTTATTTGAGAGGAGGCACTGTAGACAGTTTGGGCATTTCTTAAAGTGATTTCTTCCAGCCTTTGCCCCCTCCTTTTTACCATCTTCCTCTTTGTCAGTCCTTGACACAGTCCTCTCTCTTTTACTGATCAATCACTTGATCACTTGATCAACTGATCACCTGATTGACCCAGAAGTTTTACATACCTGCCGCAAGATTTTTTTTTGTCTTCCCAACCTAGATTTATCACTGGTCCTTCCTTTTTGAAATGCAAGGTTTTGACAATAAAGTGTTCTCTAATCGTTCTCCTTCCTCATCTCTCCCCAGATACCGCCTTTCCTGTGATCTCCATTATTCATTTGGAGGCACTGAGTAACATCTTTCTGCATAGTTTTCACTTTCATGCTGTCCTCGAAAGGCAGTCAGGACAGGCAGAAGACCTCTGTTCATGGGTCCATCCTCTGCTCTCGGCTCGTCTGGATTAAACCCAGACATTTCTCACTGCCTCTTCACCTCCTCTCTTCATGTCCCTTTCTTTCTCATCTCCTCCCCCCCACAGCGGGTGCAGATAACACATTTTCTCTCTGGCAAAGCTGTTACCCTCTTTCAAAGGGACGGATTTCGTTCCTCACCCACCATCTCTGTTACACACTCTCCAGGCTGAAACATCTCCATTCGTTTTGTAGGCCGTGGAAAAAACAAAGCAGTAGAGAGGGACATAAGTATTCCAGAATTCAGTTCTCTGGCGGCACAGTTAACTAACATTGACCTGTGGCCACTTCTGTGGCTCTTGCATAACGCTTTAAACCGAGTGTTTCTTTTGTTTTGTTTCCAGCCCAAGAATTCATTTTTTAATAAGAAAATTCAGAAGTGTCTTTGAAGCATATGGGCTCATGAGCGTCAGTACCGCGTCGCAGATGTGCAAGCTTGCACTTACTCACATGGTCCCCGTGGTCTTCAGCTACTTGGATTAACGAGGGTCCAGTGTAGTCCTTGCCTTCTCCTCTTGCAGACGCATGCAATAGAGCCTCAGAACTGCCTTTGCCTCTTCAGGCATCTTCTCCATGCCATCACGTGTGCACGTCTGCTGCTTGGAGAGCCTCGGAGAAGGGGAGGAAAGGCTCTCAACATCTTAAGCAAGCATCTGGTTTCCTTTGCTTGTTGCCCCCATGACTGGAGAAGCAGCACGAGTCTCGTGTAACTTACCCTGCTTAAAGTCTCCAGAAAGTCAGCTGTTAAACCTGACTCCAACTATTTGTTCCTTGAAAGTCAGCTCTACCTTGCTGCTTGTCTTTCACTGGCTGACATCCTTGTGGACTTCTGAGAGCTTGTCCACCCAAAGCAGCAGAGACCTGCCTACCCTCCCATGCTGGGGCTGAGATTTGAATGTGATGGGTGCTGCTGTCAGATCTGTGCAAACCTGACCTTCGTCAGAGTTCAGGATCCTAAATCACACAGGCTTATCTAAAAATAATGCACAGACTCTTAAGTGTCTGATGCAGTTTAGCTCATTTTGTGGGGAGATGTGAGATATTTCCATATGGAATCAGGAATGAAGGAAGCAGTTGGATACATTTTAATTCTAATTTTTCCTATATATCTAGCGTTAAATTAACATGTGAGGGAGAACACTACCGAGGAGCTATCTGCTGTTTAGACAGGCATATCAGGATAAAATTACTCTGCACTTGCCCGTGGTTTGTCTGGATACTCCTGGAGCTGCACCAGTAAAGAGTGTAATTGTGCTGCTATTTGAGGCTTCGGATTTGGTGCTGCGAATCCTCCCCTCTGACTATGCAAGTTTTGCTCGATGACGTTAGGTAGCTATTCCCCGTAGGTGATTTTTAGCCCAGGCAGGGTGCAGAGCTCCTCAGTAGAGGTGGGAGGAAAGGGAGAAGGGCTGAGGCAAAAGACCTGCATTTGTAATCGTGAGGATGGTTGGCTCAAATGCTTGTTGGAAAGAGTTTTTCCCCGCAGTGTTTCAGCACAGGGGTCTAATTGGCATAGGAAAGATTTTGCAGTCAAGAGGATGGTTTCCACTTCTGAATGGTTGGTGCCATGCACAGACTATTTCAATATCATCCTATAGATTTTTTTTCCTATAGTGAGAATAAGAATTGCTGTCACTGCTTTCAACTTGGAGTAATTGAGTTTAAAATCAGAACCCTCTTCAAAGTCTTTTATTTGCTGCGTGAGAATGGGCACTGAGGTCTTTGGATTAGTTAACATTGACACACGTCACCTCCGGGCTCTGCACAGCTGGCCTGTACCATGCACGTGCATGTTGAGTACTCATGTCTCTGAGTAAATGGTTCATACCGACTTTCGCTGAAGCTCAGTTATAAAATGCTTCAGTGCACTGAATATGATTTTTTTTTCTCAGTCCAAGTCCCAGGAGGGCTCACTCTGGATATCCCCACTCAATGAAATATTGTCTCTGCGGCCAGGGAAAGCAATCTCTTCAGTATGAACCTTGAAGCAAAGGAACAGGTTATTTCTCAGCAACCTTTTGATATTGTCAAATCTTCAATCTTTTGGGGATTTATGGACTTTTCCAATACATAGGACTGACCCTGGACACTAAAACCCTCATTTTCACCAAATTTATAATTATTCCCTTTGCACATTTCATGTCATATGGCTGTGGGGATAGTATCATTGGTCCCATTCTATAGATGGGAGAATGGTGTTGCAAAGAGATTCCTGGAAAGCCTGGAAAGTGAGTACACATCTATTCTGCATTGCTGACTTCCTCTTGCAGTGCCAGTATGGCTAAAGACGCTTGTGTATGTGTCCTGATGTGTTTGTTGTGCTGACTGGTTAAATCTATCACTTTTTCTCCTTGTTTTTAAGGTCTTCTGGCTCCCTTAGTGTGAGCGTTTCCAGAGGTGACCCTTTTCGCCCTTAGAGCAGAGGTGGGAAAAAGTGGAATGAAGCTCCCACTTTTGCAAGTCTGTGTATTTTGACCACAGTGATGAAGCCTGAGACTGTCAAAGTCCTTTAAGAAGTCTGTATTTCCAGGTGGAGTTTACTCTGGTAACAGCTGGACGCCCAACCCAACTATGCACCGCTTGAGCATGGGAACTGCTGGCATCTTACCACTGTGAGTCAGCCATGTGGGACAAACAGCACTTGCTGTGTCCCAGGAGTCCCAGGGGAAGTAGCTGGTGATGGTGGATGTGCACAGGGGTGGTGAGGAGACATAGAAACTAGAGCAAGCAGGGCCTAGACCCGGCTGCAAGCAGATAGAAGCTGAGAGGGCATATGGGTATATAGACTATCCTCTGCAGGAATCATGGAAAAAAGGAAAATACTCGCTGTTGGGTGAACCAACACCTCTGCACCTTTCTCCGGTTCCAGCTCAGTGTCTTGTGTTTAGCAGGGCCGTGCCAGCCCTTAAGACAGGGACATTTAGGGCTGCCCACGAGCTTGCAGATAAAGAATATCACGGCAATTAACCCCCTTACAGGCAGACAAGAAATGTCAGGACTGGTTTAAATCCCTGGCTCATTCCTGATGAGGTTATAAGTGCCTTTAATGTCACCACCAAACTCTGAGTGGCCAACGTGGACCTGGAGCTCATGAGATCTTCCTTCTTTCTCAATCCACCATGCCATCCTTGAACTCATTTATTCTTTGCTGCAGTTGCTTATCACTAGCAAAATCACATAGGAAAACAGTGAACATTTTCACTTGGGGAAAATAACCAGCTTTTTGTAAAACAAATTTTGATGATGAACCTTGACTTCTGCAAATTTCTACCAGTTTCAAAGAACTGTGAGGATGTCAGCACTGCATGTACTTTATGGAGGAGTGTGTTGAGGATGCCCACTCTACTCGCTCAGCAAGACTCCCTGTTTGCAGGGGAAGAAGCCACACAGACCACACTTGCCCATAACTGGCAACATTTGCTGAATGAATTCAAAGCTGAAACTGAAACTGAAAACGAATCCACAAGTAAAAGGTGTGAGGGCACGGTTCTGCAGCAGGTAGAGTTTGCATTTGGAAGGTTACTGCCTGAAGCCTAGTTCTGACTTTTTTCCAGCCTATTCCTCTGAAGCCCAACCCACTGGATGGTATCCCACCAGGCCTTGTTTTCCTTTGTCTTCCAGGTGCACTTACACATACACCAGGGACTTGACTTGAATTTCCCACTCTTTCCTAGCTATAACGTCAACCCCTCCTAGCACACATTATACTACAGCACTCCTGTATTTCTTGCAATGCTGAGGAAATAGAAGCAGAAATTATAACACTCCTGGTGAGGACGTTACAGTTTCTGATCAATGTTGCCAAGAAACGCCTTCCATGCCAGCTGCCCTACCTGAAGCTGCAACTGCAAATGTTTGATTTTACCCTGATGTCATCACTGATTCCCTCCACATGAACCTTTTGGACAGGCTTATGGCCAGGAATAAGAATGTATTCTTCATGTTTTCCATGTTTTCGCAGGTCTCTGAGGCAACTGGTGCTACTGGAGAGGACGGGGCTACAGATGCTGCTAAAAGAGCCATGAAAGCACGATGCAAATGGCCTGCTCTAACTGGCCTTTGGAAATTGCTCAGGTCTTAACTGGATTTGTATCATTCAGGCAGTTTCTGGTTAAGAGGAAGCATGAGAAGTGCTATATTGCCTCAGATTTGATCTCCTGGGAGCTGCAGAGATGTTAGTTGGTCCCCCATGTTGCTGCACACTTACCTGTTGTTTCCATGCAAGCAGCATGGGTGTGTCAGCATGTCAGCATGAGTTTATATATGTCAGCGTATCAGTATAATGCATGAAATGGCTTTTTCCCCCCACCCTGCACCTTTGCAGGCTCCCAGAGGCTGCCAGAGCTCCCATTTGGACTCCAGACTCCCGCTGAGATCATGACAGCAGTGTTTATGTGCTATTCTAATGTGGTTTTAGCAGCATAAGTGCTTTTTAATGCATAGCATTACAGCAAGTGTGTCCTATTCTCCCCTTTACTGAATGGCTGTCTAGAGGGATGTAATTCCAGCTTCTGCCTCAGCACGCCGTTATTTACAAGCATGGTTACATGCCCACATCAGGCATGGTTAGCGCCACTGCTGAGCTTTATTTAGTTAATTTGGCACACTCCGTGTGAGAACCACCTTGACAGAACAGGTGCTGTCATCCCCAACAGGCTGAGGGATCCCCTAACTGCATCCTGAAGGCAACAGGACGTTGGAAGGGCATTCGGGGAGTGACGGGCACTGGTCTTACCCAAGGGGGCCATCACGAGGTCCCACCACTCTCAAAAATCCATCAGGACACATGTAGTGTATAGCATGGGGTGGCTAGACTTGTGGTGGCTCTCTGGCCACTGATGGAGACTGCTTTGCTGATTGCACCCACGCATGCTTCTGGCTATGGGTTTGCAGATACAATTACAGCCATCGGCCAGGGCTAGCGACTCTGCTAAGAGTCAAGAAAGCATCACAAAAGCAGCCACCTCATACTGGGCTGGTTCCTGTAGCCTTTGGCCATCCCAGCACAGAACTCTGCTGAGGAAGCTTGCTCAGCCTGAAGTGATGAACCTATAGAAGATGCCGATATCTCAGAGGGAATCATTGGTTCTGATGGTGCTCTCTTGAGCCTTTGCATCTACTGCTCTCAGAGGGCACTGTCTTGAGGGGA
>NW_027448955.1:0-183409 GCF_030867145.1 Opisthocomus hoazin
TAGGCTGAGCAACAGCTTTCCAGGCTAGCTCTTTCTGCCTGCCAGCTATCTGCAGACGTTCGCATTTTCGGAGCAGGGCTGCCGGAGGCGCCCGGCACATACCACCTAAGCTACGTTTGAAGTTTGAGGGGGCAAGACAAGCACGCAGCCCCAGTCTCTGTGCCTCTGTGCGAGCAGTGCCATGGGCAGATGATGCTGAGCAACAGCTTTCCAGGCTAGCTCTTTCTGCCTGCCAGCTATCTGCAGACTTTCGCATTTTCGGAGCAGGGCTGCCGGAGGCGCCCGGCACAGACCACCTAAGCTACGTTTGAAGTTTGAGGGGGCAAGACAAGCAAGCAGCCCCAGTCTCTGTGCCTCTGTGCGAGCAGTGCCATGGGCAGATGAGGCTGAGCAACAGCTTTCCAGGCTAGCTCTTTCTGGCTGCCAGCTATCTGCAGACGTTCGCATTTTCAGAGCAGCACTGCCGGAGGCGCCCGGCACAGACCACCTAAGCTACGTTTGAAGTTTGAGGGGGCAAGACAAGCAAGCAGCCCCAGTCTCTGTGCCTCTGTGCGAGCAGTGCCATGGGCAGATGAGGCTGAGCAACAGCTTTCCAGGCTAGCTCTTTCTGCCTGCCATCTATCTGCAGACGTTCGCATTTTCGGAGCAGCGCTGCCGGAGGCGCCCGACACAGACCACCTAAGCTACGTTTGAAGTTTGAGGGGGCAAGACAAGCACGCAGCCACAGTCTCTGTGCCTCTGTGCGAGCAGTGCCATGGGCAGATGAGGCTGAGCAACAGCTTTCCAGGCTAGCTCTTTCTGCCTGCCAGCTATCTGCAGACGTTCCCATTTTCGGAGCAGCGCTGCCGGAGGCGCCTGGCACAGACCACTTAAGCTACGTTTGAAGTTTCAGGGGGCAAGACAAGCACGCAGCCCCAGTCTCTGTGCCTCTGTGCAAGCAGTGCCATGGGCAGATGAGGCTGAGCAACAGCTTTCCAGGCTAGATCTTTCTGCCTGCCAGCTATCTGCAGACGTTCGCATTTTCAGAGCAGCGCTGCCGGAGGCGCCCGGCACAGACCACCTAAGCTACGTTTGAAGTTTCAGGGGGCAAGACAAGCAAGCAGCCCCAGTCTCTGTGCCTCTGTGCGAGCAGTGCCATGGGCAGATGAGGCTGAGCAACAGCTTTCCAGGCTAGCTCTTTCTGCCTGCCAGCTATCTGCAGACGTTCGCATTTTCGGAGCAGCGCTGCCGGAGGCGCCCGGCACAGACCACCTAAGCTACGTTTGAAGTTTCAGGGGGCAAGACAAGCAAGCAGCCCCAGTCTCTGTGCCTCTGTGCGAGCAGTGCCATGGGCAGATGAGGCTGAGCAACAGCTTTCCAGGCTAGCTCTTTCTGCCTGCCAGCTATCTGCAGACGTTCGCATTTTCGGAGCAGGGCTGCCGGAGGCGCCCGGCACATACCACCTAAGCTACGTTTGAAGTTTGAGGGGGCAAGACAAGCACGCAGCCCCAGTCTCTGTGCCTCTGTGCGAGCAGTGCCATGGGCAGATGATGCTGAGCAACAGCTTTCCAGGCTAGCTCTTTCTGCCTGCCAGCTATCTGCAGACTTTCGCATTTTCGGAGCAGGGCTGCCGGAGGCGCCCGGCACAGACCACCTAAGCTACGTTTGAAGTTTGAGGGGGCAAGACAAGCAAGCAGCCCCAGTCTCTGTGCCTCTGTGCGAGCAGTGCCATGGGCAGATGAGGCTGAGCAACAGCTTTCCAGGCTAGCTCTTTCTGCCTGCCATCTATCTGCAGATGTTCGCATTTTCAGAGCAGTGCTGCCGGAGGCGCCCGGCACAGACCGCCTAAGCTACGTTTGAAGTTTGAGGGGGCAAGACAAGCACTCAGCCCCAGTCTCTGTGCCTCTGTGCGAGCAGTGCCATGGGCAGATGAGGCTGAGCAACAGCTTTCCAGGCTAGCTCTTTCTGCCTGCCATCTATCTGCAGACGTTCACATTTTCGGAGCAGCGCTGCCGGAGGCGCCCGGCACAGACCACCTAAGCTACGTTTGAAGTTTCAGGGGGCAAGACAAGCACGCAGCCCCAGTCTCTGTGCCTCTGTGCAAGCAGTGCCATGGGCAGATGAGGCTGAGCAACAGCTTTCCAGGCTAGCTCTTTCTGCCTGCCAGCTATCTGCAGACGTTCGCATTTTCAGAGCAGCGCTGCCGGAGGCGCCCCGCACAGACCACCTAAGCTACGTTTGAAGTTTGAGGGGGCAAGACAAGCACGCAGCCCCAGTCTCTGTGCCTCTGTGCGAGCAGTGCCATGGGCAGATGAGGCTGAGCAACAGCTTTCCAGGCTAGCTCTTTCTGCCTGCCAGCTATCTGCAGACGTTCGCATTTTCAGAGCAGCACTGCCGGAGGCGCCCGGCACAGACCACCTAAGCTACGTTTGAAGTTTGAGGGGGCAAGACAAGCAAGCAGCCCCAGTCTCTGTGCCTCTGTGCGAGCAGTGCCATGGGCAGATGAGGCTGAGCAACAGCTTTCCAGGCTAGCTCTTTCTGCCTGCCATCTATCTGCAGACGTTCGCATTTTCGGAGCAGCGCTGCCGGAGGCGCCCGGCACAGACCACCGAAGCTACTTTTGAAGTTTGAGGGGGCAAGACAAGCACTCAGCCCCAGTCTCTGTGCCTCTGTGCGAGCAGTGCCATGGGCAGATGAGGCTGAGCAACAGCTTTCCAGGCTAGCTCTTTCTGCCTGCCATCTATCTGCAGACGTTCGCATTTTCGGAGCAGCGCTGCCGGAGGCGCCCGGCACAGACCACCTAAGCTACGTTTGAAGTTTGAGGGGGCAAGACAAGCAAGCAGCCCCAGTCTCTGTGCCTCTGTGCGAGCAGTGCCATGGGCAGATGATGCTGAGCAACAGCTTTCCAGGCTAGCTCTTTCTGCCTGCCAGCTATCTGCAGACTTTCGCATTTTCGGAGCAGGGCTGCCGGAGGCGCCCGGCACAGACCACCTAAGCTACGTTTGAAGTTTGAGGGGGCAAGACAAGCAAGCAGCCCCAGTCTCTGTGCCTCTGTGCGAGCAGTGCCATGGGCAGATGAGGCTGAGCAACAGCTTTCCAGGCTAGCTCTTTCTGCCTGCCATCTATCTGCAGACGTTCGCATTTTCAGAGCAGTGCTGCCGGAGGCGCCCGGCACAGACCGCCTAAGCTACGTTTGAAGTTTGAGGGGGCAAGACAAGCACTCAGCCCCAGTCTCTGTGCCTCTGTGCGAGCAGTGCCATGGGCAGATGAGGCTGAGCAACAGCTTTCCAGGCTAGCTCTTTCTGCCTGCCATCTATCTGCAGACGTTCACATTTTCGGAGCAGCGCTGCCGGAGGCGCCCGGCACAGACCACCTAAGCTACGTTTGAAGTTTGAGGGGGCAAGACAAGCACGCAGCCCCAGTCTCTGTGCCTCTGTGCGAGCAGTGCCATGGGCAGATGAGGCTGAGCAACAGCTTTCCAGGCTAGCTCTTTCTGCCTGCCAGCTATCTGCAGACGTTCGCATTTTCAGAGCAGCACTGCCGGAGGCGCCCGGCACAAACCACCTAAGCTACGTTTGAAGTTTGAGGGGGCAAGACAAGCAAGCAGCCCCAGTCTCTGTGCCTCTGTGCGAGCAGTGCCATGGGCAGATGAGGCTGAGCAACAGCTTTCCAGGCTAGCTCTTTCTGCCTGCCATCTATCTGCAGACGTTCGCATTTTCGGAGCAGCGCTGCCGGAGGCGCCCGGCACAGACCACCTAAGCTACGTTTGAAGTTTGAGGGGGCAAGACAAGCACGCAGCCCCAGTCTCTGTGCCTCTGTGCGAGCAGTGCCATGGGCAGATGAGGCTGAGCAACAGCTTTCCAGGCTAGCTCTTTCTGCCTGCCAGCTATCTGCAGACGTTCGCATTTTCGGAGCAGCACTGCCGGAGGCGCCCGGCACAGACCACCTAAGCTACGTTTGAAGTTTGAGGGGACAAGACAAGCAAGCAGCCCCAGTCTCTGTGCCTCTGTGCGAGCAGTGCCATGGGCAGATGAGGCTGAGCAACAGCTTTCCAGGCTAGCTCTTTCTGCCTGCCATCTATCTGCAGACGTTCGCATTTTCGGAGCAGCGCTGCCGGAGGCGCCCGGCACAGACCACCTAAGCTACTTTTGAAGTTTGAGGGGGCAAGACAAGCACTCAGCCCCAGTCTCTGTGCCTCTGTGCGAGCAGTGCCATGGGCAGATGAGGCTGAGCAACAGCTTTCCAGGCTAGCTCTTTCTGCCTGCCATCTATCTGCAGACGTTCGCATTTTCGGAGCAGCGCTGCCGGAGGCGCCCGGCACAGACCACCTAAGCTACGTTTGAAGTTTGAGGGGGCAAGACAAGCAAGCAGCCCCAGTCTCTGTGCCTCTGTGCGAGCAGTGCCATGGGCAGATGATGCTGAGCAACAGCTTTCCAGGCTAGCTCTTTCTGCCTGCCAGCTATCTGCAGACGTTCGCATTTTCAGAGCAGCGCTGCCGGAGGCGCCCGGCACAGACCACCTAAGCTACGTTTGAAGTTTGAGGGGGCAAGACAAGCACGCAGCCCCAGTCTCTGTGCCTCTGTGCGAGCAGTGCCATGGGCAGATGATGCTGAGCAACAGCTTTCCAGGCTAGCTCTTTCTGCCTGCCAGCTATCTGCAGACTTTCGCATTTTCGGAGCAGGGCTGCCGGAGGCGCCCGGCACAGACCACCTAAGCTACGTTTGAAGTTTGAGGGGGCAAGACAAGCAAGCAGCCCCAGTCTCTGTGCCTCTGTGCGAGCAGTGCCATGGGCAGATGAGGCTGAGCAACAGCTTTCCAGGCTAGCTCTTTCTGCCTGCCATCTATCTGCAGACGTTCGCATTTTCAGAGCAGTGCTGCCGGAGGCGCCCGGCACAGACCGCCTAAGCTACGTTTGAAGTTTGAGGGGGCAAGACAAGCACTCAGCCCCAGTCTCTGTGCCTCTGTGCGAGCAGTGCCATGGGCAGATGAGGCTGAGCAACAGCTTTCCAGGCTAGCTCTTTCTGCCTGCCAGCTATCTGCAGACGTTCGCATTTTCAGAGCAGCGCTGCCGGAGGCGCCCGGCACAGACCACCTAAGCTACGTTTGAAGTTTGAGGGGGCAAGACAAGCAAGCAGCCCCAGTCTCTGTGCCTCTGTGCGAGCAGTGCCATGGGCAGATGAGGCTGAGCAACAGCTTTCCAGGCTAGCTCTTTCTGCCTGCCAGCTATCTGCAGACGTTCGCATTTTCGGAGCAGCACTGCCGGAGGCGCCCGGCACAGACCACCTAAGCTACGTTTGAAGTTTGAGGGGGCAAGACAAGCAAGCAGCCCCAGTCTCTGTGCCTCTGTGCGAGCAGTGCCATGGGCAGATGAGGCTGAGCAACAGCTTTCCAGGCTAGCTCTTTCTGCCTGCCAGCTATCTGCAGACGTTCGCATTTTCGGAGCAGCGCTGCCGGAGGCGCCCGGCACAGACCACCTAAGCTACTTTTGAAGTTTGAGGGGGCAAGACAAGCACTCAGCCCCAGTCTCTGTGCCTCTGTGCGAGCAGTGCCATGGGCAGATGAGGCTGAGCAACAGCTTTCCAGGCTAGCTCTTTCTGCCTGCCATCTATCTGCAGACGTTCGCATTTTCGGAGCAGCGCTGCCGGAGGCGCCCGGCACAGACCACCTAAGCTACGTTTGAATTTTGAGGGGGCAAGACAAGCAAGCAGCCCCAGTCTCTGTGCCTCTGTGCGAGCAGTGCCATGGGCAGATGATGCTGAGCAACAGCTTTCCAGGCTAGCTCTTTCTGCCTGCCAGCTATCTGCAGACGTTCGCATTTTCGGAGCAGGGCTTCCGGAGGCGCCCGGCACAGACCACCTAAGCTACGTTTGAAGTTTGAGGGGGCAAGACAAGCAAGCAGCCCCAGTCTCTGTGCCTCTGTGCGAGCAGTGCCATGGGCAGATGAGGCTGAGCAACAGCTTTCCAGGCTAGCTCTTTCTGCCTGCCATCTATCTGCAGACGTTCGCATTTTCGGAGCAGGGCTGCCGGAGGCGCCAGGCACAGACCACCTAAGCTACGTTTGAAGTTTCAGAGGGCAAGACAAGCACGCAGCCCCAGTCTCTGTGCCTCTGTGCGAGCAGTGCCATGGGCAGATGAGGCTGAGCAACAGCTTTCCAGGCTAGCTCTTTCTGCCTGCCAGCTATCTGCAGACGTTCGCATTTTCAGAGCAGTACTGCAGGAGGCGCCCGGCACAGACCACCTAAGCTACGTTTGAAGTTTGAGGGGGCAAGACAAGCAAGCAGCCCCAGTCTCTGTGCCTCTGTGCGAGCAGTGCCATGGGCAGATGAGGCTGAGCAACAGCTTTCCAGGCTAGCTCTTTCTGCCTGCCAGCTATCTGCAGACGTTCGCATTTTCAGAGCAAGGCTGCCGGAGGCGCCCGGCACAGACCACCTAAGCTACGTTTGAAGTTTGAGGGGACAAGACAAGCAAGCAGCCCCAGTCTCCGTGCCTCTGTGCGAGCAGTGCCATGGGCAGATGAGGCTGAGCAACAGCTTTCCAGGCTAGCTCTTTCTGCCTGCCATCTATCTGCAGACGTTCGCATTTTCGGAGCAGCGCTGCCGGAGGCGCCCGGCACAGACCACCTAAGCTACGTTTGAAGTTTGAGGGGGCAAGACAAGCACTCAGCCCCAGTCTCTGTGCCTCTGTGCGAGCAGTGCCATGGGCAGATGAGGCTGAGCAACAGCTTTCCAGGCTAGCTCTTTCTGGCTGCCAGCTATCTGCAGACGTTCGCATTTTCAGAGCAGCGCTGCCGGAGGCGCCCGGCACAGACCACCTAAGCTACGTTTGAAGTTTGAGGGGGCAAGACAAGCACGCAGCCCCAGTCTCTGTGCCTCTGTGCAAGCAGTGCCATGGGCAGATGAGGCTGAGCAACAGCTTTCCAGGCTAGCTCTTTCTGCCTGCCAGCTGTCTGCAGACGTTCGCATTTTCGGAGCAGCGCTGCCGGAGGCGCCCGGCACAGACCACCTAAGCTACGTTTGAAGTTTGAGGGGACAAGACAAGCAAGCAGCCCCAGTCTCTGTGCCTCTGTGCGAGCAGTGCCATGGGCAGATGAGGCTGAGCAACAGCTTTCCAGGCTAGCTCTTTCTGCCTGCCAGTTATCTGCAGACGTTCGCATTTTCAGAGCAGCGCTGCCGGAGGCGCCCGACACAGACCACCTAAGCTACGTTTGAAGTTTGAGGGGGCAAGACAAGCACGCAGCCCCAGTCTCTGTGCCTCTGTGCGAGCAGTGCCATGGGCAGATGAGGCTGAGCAACAGCTTTCCAGGCTAGCTCTTTCTGCCTGCCATCTATCTGCAGACGTTCGCATTTTCAGAGCAGCGCTGCCGGAGGCGCCCGGCACAGACCACCTAAGCTACGTTTGAAGTTTGAGGGGGCAAGACAAGCACGCAGCCCCAGTCTCTGTGCCTCTGTGCGAGCAGTGCCATGGGCAGATGAGGCTGAGCAACAGCTTTCCAGGCTAGCTCTTTCTGCCTGCCAGCTATCTGCAGACGTTCGCATTTTCAGAGCAGCGCTGCCGGAGGCGCCCGGCACAGACCACCTAAGCTACGTTTGAAGTTTGAGGGGGCAAGACAAGCAAGCAGCCCCAGTCTCTGTGCCTCTGTGCGAGCAGTGCCATGGGCAGATGAGGCTGAGCAACAGCTTTCCAGGCTAGCTCTTTCTGCCTGCCATCTATCTGCAGACGTTCGCATTTTCGGAGCAGCGCTGCCGGAGGCGCCCGGCACAGACCACCTAAGCTACGTTTGAAGTTTCAGGGGGCAAGACAAGCACGCAGCCCCAGTCTCTGTGCCTCTGTGCGAGCAGTGCCATGGGCAGATGAGGCTGAGCAACAGCTTTCCAGGCTAGCTCTTTCTGCCTGCCAGCTATCTGCAGACGTTCGCATTTTCAGAGCAGCACTGCCGGAGGCGCCCGGTACAGACCACCTAAGCTACGTTTGAAGTTTCAGGGGGCAAGACAAGCAAGCAGCCCCAGTCTCTGTGCCTCTGTGCGAGCAGTGCCATGGGCAGATGAGGCTGAGCAACAGCTTTCCAGGCTAGCTCTTTCTGCCTGCCAGCTATCTGCAGACGTTCGCATTTTCAGAGCAGCGCTGCCGGAGGCGCCCGGCACAGACCACCTAAGCTACGTTTGAAGTTTGAGGGGGCAAGACAAGCACGCAGCCCCAGTCTCTGTGCCTCTGTGCGACCAGTGCCATGGGCAGATGAGGCTGAGCAACAGCTTTCCAGGCTAGCTCTTTCTGCCTGCCAGCTATCTGCAGACGTTCGCATTTTCAGAGCAGCGCTGCCGGAGGCGCCCGGCACAGACCACCTAAGCTACGTTTGAAGTTTGAGGGGGCAAGACAAGCAAGCAGCCCCAGTCTCTGTGCCTCTGTGCGAGCAGTGCCATGGGCAGATGAGGCTGAGCAACAGCTTTCCAGGCTAGCTCTTTCTGCCTGCCGTCTATCTGCAGACGTTCGCATTTTCAGAGCAGCGCTGCCGGAGGCGCCCGGCACAGACCACCTAAGCTACGTTTGAAGTTTGAGGGGGCAAGACAAGCAAGCAGCCCCAGTCTCTGTGCCTCTGTGCGAGCAGTGCCATGGGCAGATGAGGCTGAGCAACAGCTTTCCAGGCTAGCTCTTTCTGCCTGCCAGCTATCTGCAGACGTTCGCATTTTCGGAGCAGGGCTGCCGGAGGCGCCCGGCACAGACCACCTAAGCTACGTTTGAAGTTTGAGGGGGCAAGACAAGCAAGCAGCCCCAGTCTCTGTGCCTCTGTGCGAGCAGTGCCATGGGCAGATGAGGCTGAGCAACAGCTTTCCAGGCTAGCGCTTTCTGCCTGCCATCTATCTGCAGACGTTCGCATTTTCGGAGCAGCGCTGCCGGAGGCGCCCGGCACAGACCACCTAAGCTACGTTTGAAGTTTCAGGGGGCAAGACAAGCATGCAGCCCCACTCTCTGTGCATCTGTGCGACCAGTGCAATGGGCAGATGAGGCTGAGCAACAGCTTTCCAGGCTAGCTCTTTCTGCCTGCCAGCTATCTGCAGACGTTCACATTTTCGGAGCAGCGCTGCCGGAGGCGCCCGGCACAGACCACCTAAGCTACGTTTGAAGTTTCAGGGGGCAAGACAAGCAAGCAGCCCCAGTCTCTGTGCCTCTGTGCGAGCAGTGCCATGGGCAGATGAGGCTGAGCAACAGCTTTCCAGGCTAGCTCTTTCTGCCTGCCAGCTATCTGCAGACGTTCACATTTTCGGAGCAGCGCTGCCGGAGGCGCCCGGCACAGACCACCTAAGCTACGTTTGAAGTTTCAGGGGGCAAGACAAGCACTCAGCCCCAGTCTCTGTGCCTCTGTGCGAGCAGTGCCATGGGCAGATGAGGCTGAGCAACAGCTTTCCAGGCTAGCTCTTTCTGCCTGCCGTCTATCTGCAGACGTTCGCATTTTCAGAGCAGCGCTGCCGGAGGCGCCCGGCACAGACCACCTAAGCTACGTTTGAAGTTTGAGGGGACAAGACAAGCAAGCAGCCCCAGTCTCTGTGCCTCTGTGCGAGCAGTGCCATGGGCAGATGAGGCTGAGCAACAGCTTTCCAGGCTAGGTCTTTCTGCCTGCCAGCTATCTGCAGACGTTCGCATTTTCGGAGCAGCGCTGCCGGAGGTGCCCGGCACAGACCACCTAAGATACGTTTGAAGTTTCAGGGGGCAAGACAAGCACGCAGCCCCAGTCTCTGTGCCTCTGTGCGAGCAGTGCCATGGGCAGATGAGGCTGAGCAACAGCTTTCCAGGCTAGCTCTTTCTGCCTGCCAGCTATCTGCAGACGTTCGCATTTTCAGAGCAGCGCTGCCGGAGGCGCCCGGCACAGACCACCTAAGCTACGTTTGAAGTTTGAGGGGGCAAGACAAGCAAGCAGCCCCAGTCTCTGTGCCTCTGTGCGAGTAGTGCCATGGGCAGATGAGGCTGAGCAACAGCTTTCCAGGCTAGCTCTTTCTGCCTGCCGTCTATCTGCAGACGTTCGCATTTTCAGATCAGGCTGCCGGAGGCGCCCGGCACAGACCACCTAAGATACGTTTGAAGTTTGAGGGGGCAAGACAAGCAAGCAGCCCCAGTCTCTGTGCCTCTGTGCGAGCAGTGCCATGGGCAGATGAGGCTGAGCAACAGCTTTCCAGGCTTGCTCTTTCTGCCTGCCAGCTATCTGCAGACGTTCGCATTTTCGGAGCAGGGCTGCCGGAGGCGCCCGGCACAGACCACCTAAGCTACGTTTGAAGTTTCAGGGGGCAAGACAAGCAAGCAGCCCCAGTCTCTGTGCCTCTGTGCGAGCAGTGCCATGGGCAGATGAGGCTGAGCAACAGCTTTCCAGGCTAGCTCTTTCTGCCTGCCAGCTATCTGCAGACGTTCACATTTTCGGAGCAGCGCTGCCGGAGGCGCCCGGCACAGACCACCTAAGGTACTTTTGAAGTTTGAGGGGGCAAGACAAGCACTCAGCCCCAGTCTCTGTGCCTCTGTGCGAGCAGTGCCATGGGCAGATGAGGCTGAGCAACAGCTTTCCAGGCTAGCTCTTTCTGCCTGCCGTCTATCTGCAGACGTTCGCATTTTCAGAGCAGCGCTGCCGGAGGCGCCTGGCACAGACCACCTAAGCTACGTTTGAAGTTTGAGGGGGCAAGACAAGCACGCAGCCCCAGTCTCTGTGCCTCTGTGCGAGCAGTGCCATGGGCAGATGAGGCTGAGCAACAGCTTTCCAGGCTAGCTCTTTCTGCCTGCCAGCTATCTGCAGACGTTCGCATTTTCGGAGCAGGGCTGCCGGAGGCGCCCGGCACAGACCACCTAAGCTACGTTTGAAGTTTCAGGGGGCAAGACAAGCAAGCAGCCCCAGTCTCTGTGCCTCTGTGCGAGCAGTGCCATGGGCAGATGAGGCTGAGCAACAGCTTTCCAGGCTAGCTCTTTCTGCCTGCCATCTATCTGCAGACGTTCGCATTTTCGGAGCAGCGCTGCCGGAGGCACGCCCGGCACAGACCACCTAAGCTACGTTTGAATTTTGAGGGGGCAAGACAAGCAAGCAGGCCCAGTCTCTGTGCCTCTGTGCGAGCAGTGCCATGG
Source organism: Opisthocomus hoazin (assembly GCF_030867145.1). Classification (NCBI taxonomy): domain Eukaryota; kingdom Metazoa; phylum Chordata; class Aves; order Opisthocomiformes; family Opisthocomidae; genus Opisthocomus; species Opisthocomus hoazin. The sequence goes on from NW_027448955.1 coordinate 11,074, forward strand.
GCAGATGAGGCTGAGCAACAGCTTTCCAGGCTAGCTCTTTCTGCCTGCCAGCTATCTGCAGACGTTCGCATTTTTGGAGCAGCGCTGCTGGAGACGCCTGGCACAGACCACCTAAGCTACGTTTGAAGTTTCAGGGGGCAAGACAAGCACGCAGCCCCAGTCTCTGTGCCTCTGTGCAAGCAGTGCCATGGGCAGATGAGGCTGAGCGACAGCTTTCCTGGCTAGCTCTTTCTGCCTGCCAGCTATCTGCAGACGTTCGCATTTTCAGAGCAGGGCTGCCGGAGGCGCCCGGCACAGACCACCTAAGCTACGTTTGAAGTTTCAGGGGGCAAGACAAGCAAGCAGCCCCAGTCTCTGTGCCTCTGTGCGAGCAGTGCCATGGGCAGATGAGGCTGAGCAACAGCTTTCCAGGCTAGCTCTTTCTGCCTGCCAGCTATCTGCAGACGTTCGCATTTTCGGAGCAGGGCTGCCGGAGGCGCCCGGCACAGACCACCTAAGCTACGTTTGAAGTTTGAGGGGACAAGACAAGCAAGCAGCCCCAGTCTCTGTGCCTCTGTGCGAGCAGTGCCATGGGCAGATGAGGCTGAGCAACAGCTTTCCAGGCTAGCTCTTTCTGCCTGCCAGCTATCTGCAGACGTTCGCATTTTCGGGGCAGCGCTGCCAGAGGCGCCCGGCACAGACCACCTAAGCTACGTTTGAAGTTTCAGGGGGCAAGACAAGCAAGCAGCCCCAGTCTCTGTGCCTCTGTGCGAGCAGTGCCATGGGCAGATGAGGCTGAGCAACAGCTTTCCAGGCTAGCTCTTTCTGCCTGCCATCTATCTGCAGACGTTCGCATTTTCGGAGCAGCGCTGCCGGAGGCACGCCCGGCACAGACCACCTAAGCTACGTTTGAATTTTGAGGGGGCAAGACAAGCAAGCAGCCCCAGTCTCTGTGCCTCTGTGCGAGCAGTGCCATGGGCAGATGAGGCTGAGCAACAGCTTTCCAGGCTAGCTCTTTCTGCCTGCCAGCTATCTGCAGACGTTCGCATTTTCAGAGCAGCGCAGCCGGAGGCGCCCGGCACAGACCACCTAAGCTACGTTTGAAGTTTCAGGGGGCAAGACAAGCAAGCAGCCCCAGTCTCTGTGCCTCTGTGCGAGCAGTGCCATGGGCAGATGAGGCTGAGCAACAGCTTTCCAGGCTAGCTCTTTCTGCCTGCCATCTATCTGCAGACGTTCGCATTTTCGGAGCAGGGCTGCCGGAGGCGCCCGGCACAGACCACCTAAGCTACGTTTGAAGTTTGAGGGGGCAAGACAAGCACGCAGCCCCAGTCTCTGTGCCTCTGTGCGAGCAGTGCCATGGGCAGATGAGGCTGAGCAACAGCTTTCCAGGCTAGCTCTTTCTGCCTGCCAGCTATCTGCAGACGTTCGCATTTTCAGAGCAGCGCTGCCGGAGGCGCCCGGCACAGACCACCTAAGCTACGTTTGAAGTTTGAGGGGACAAGACAAGCAAGCAGCCCCAGTCTCTGTGCCTCTGTGCGAGCAGTGCCATGGGCAGATGAGGCTGAGCAACAGCTTTCCAGGCTAGCTCTTTCTGCCTGCCAGCTATCTGCAGACGTTCGCATTTTCGGAGCAGCGCTGCCGGAGGCGCCTGGCACAGACCACCTAAGCTACGTTTGAAGTTTGAGGGGGCAAGACAAGCACGCAGCCCCAGTCTCTGTGCCTCTGTGCAAGCAGTGCCATGGGAAGATGAGGCTGAGCAACAGCTTTCCAGGCTAGATCTTTCTGCCTGCCAGCTATCTGCAGACGTTCGCATTTTCAGATCAGGCTGCCGGAGGCGCCCGGCACAGACCACCTAAGCTACGTTTGAAGTTTCAGGGGGCAAGACAAGCAAGCAGCCCCAGTCTCTGTGCCTCTGTGCGAGCAGTGCCATGGGCAGATGAGGCTGAGCAACAGCTTTCCAGGCTAGCTCTTTCTGCCTGCCAGCTATCTGCAGACGTTCACATTTTCGGAGCAGCGCTGCCGGAGGCGCCCGGCACAGACCACCTAAGCTACGTTTGAAGTTTGAGGGTGCAAGACAAGCACTCAGCCCCAGTCTCTGTGCCTCTGTGCGAGCAGTGCCATGGGCAGATGAGGCTGAGCAACAGCTTTCCAGGCTAGCTCTTTCTGCCTGCCAGCTATCTGCAGACGTTCGCATTTTCAGAGCAGCGCTGCCGGAGGCGCCCGGCACAGACCACCTAAGCTACGTTTGAAGTTTGAGGGGGCAAGACAAGCAAGCAGCCCCAGTCTCTGTGCCTCTGTGCGAGCAGTGCCATGGGCAGATGAGGCTGAGCAACAGCTTTCCAGGCTAGCTCTTTCTGCCTGCCAGCTATCTGCAGACGTTCGCATTTTCAGAGCAGCGCTGCCGGAGGCGCCCGGCACAGACCACCTAAGCTACGTTTGAAGTTTGAGGGGGCAAGACAAGCACGCAGCCCCAGTCTCTGTGCCTCTGTGCGAGCAGTGCCATGGGCAGATGAGGCTGAGCAACAGCTTTCCAGGCTAGCTCTTTCTGCCTGCCATCTATCTGCAGACGTTCGCATTTTCGGAGCAGCGCTGCCAGAGGCGCCCGGCACAGAACACCTAAGCTACGTTTGAAGTTTGAGGGGACAAGACAAGCAAGCAGCCCCAGTCTCTGTGCCTCTGTGCGAGCAGTGCCATGGGCAGATGAGGCTGAGCAACAGCTTTCCAGGCTAGCTCTTTCTGCCTGCCAGCTATCTGCAGACGTTCGCATTTTCGGAGCAGCGCTGCCGGAGGCGCCCGGCACAGACCACCTAAGCTACGTTTGAAGTTTCAGGGGGCAAGACAAGCACGCAGCCCCAGTCTCTGTGCCTCTGTGCGAGCAGTGCCATGGGCAGATGAGGCTGAGCAACAGCTTTCCAGGCTAGCTCTTTCTGCCTGCCAGCTATCTGCAGACGTTCGCATTTTCGGGGCAGGGCTGCCGGAGGCGCCCGGCACAGACCACCTAAGCTACGTTTGAAGTTTGAGGGGGCAAGACAAGCAAGCAGCCCCAGTCCCTGTGCCTCTGTGCGAGCAGTGCCATTGGCAGATGAGGCTGAGCAACAGCTTTCCAGGCTAGCTCTTTCTGCCTGCCAGCTATCTGCAGACGTTCGCATTTTCGGAGCAGGGCTGCCGGAGGCGCCCGGCACAGACCACCTAAGCTACGTTTGAAGTTTGAGGGGACAAGACAAGCAAGCAGCCCCAGTCTCTGTGCCTCTGTGCGAGCAGTGCCATGGGCAGATGAGGCTGAGCAACAGCTTTCCAGGCTAGCTCTTTCTGCCTGCCAGCTATCTGCAGACGTTCGCATTTTCGGGGCAGCGCTGCCAGAGGCGCCCGGCACAGACCACCTAAGCTACGTTTGAAGTTTCAGGGGGCAAGACAAGCAAGCAGCCCCAGTCTCTGTGCCTCTGTGCGAGCAGTGCCATGGGCAGATGAGGCTGAGCAACAGCTTTCCAGGCTAGCTCTTTCTGCCTGCCATCTATCTGCAGACGTTCGCATTTTCGGAGCAGCGCTGCCGGAGGCACGCCCGGCACAGACCACCTAAGCTACGTTTGAATTTTGAGGGGGCAAGACAAGCAAGCAGCCCCAGTCTCTGTGCCTCTGTGCGAGCAGTGCCATGGGCAGATGAGGCTGAGCAACAGCTTTCCAGGCTAGCTCTTTCTGCCTGCCAGCTATCTGCAGACGTTCGCATTTTCAGAGCAGCGCAGCCGGAGGCGCCCGGCACAGACCACCTAAGCTACGTTTGAAGTTTCAGGGGGCAAGACAAGCAAGCAGCCCCAGTCTCTGTGCCTCTGTGCGAGCAGTGCCATGGGCAGATGAGGCTGAGCAACAGCTTTCCAGGCTAGCTCTTTCTGCCTGCCATCTATCTGCAGACGTTCGCATTTTCGGAGCAGGGCTGCCGGAGGCGCCCGGCACAGACCACCTAAGCTACGTTTGAAGTTTGAGGGGGCAAGACAAGCACGCAGCCCCAGTCTCTGTGCCTCTGTGCGAGCAGTGCCATGGGCAGATGAGGCTGAGCAACAGCTTTCCAGGCTAGCTCTTTCTGCCTGCCAGCTATCTGCAGACGTTCGCATTTTCAGAGCAGCGCTGCCGGAGGCGCCCGGCACAGACCACCTAAGCTACGTTTGAAGTTTGAGGGGACAAGACAAGCAAGCAGCCCCAGTCTCTGTGCCTCTGTGCGAGCAGTGCCATGGGCAGATGAGGCTGAGCAACAGCTTTCCAGGCTAGCTCTTTCTGCCTGCCAGCTATCTGCAGACGTTCGCATTTTCGGAGCAGCGCTGCCGGAGGCGCCCGGCACAGACCACCTAAGCTACGTTTGAAGTTTGAGGGGGCAAGACAAGCAAGCAGCCCCAGTCCCTGTGCCTCTGTGCGAGCAGTGCCATGGGCAGATGAGGCTGAGCAACAGCTTTCCAGGCTAGCTCTTTCTGCCTGCCAGCTATCTGCAGACGTTCGCATTTTCGGGGCAGGGCTGCCGGAGGCGCCCGGCACAGACCACCTAAGCTACGTTTGAAGTTTGAGGGGGCAAGACAAGCAAGCAGCCCCAGTCCCTGTGCCTCTGTGCGAGCAGTGCCATGGGCAGATGAGGCTGAGCAACAGCTTTCCAGGCTAGCTCTTTCTGCCTGCCAGCTATCTGCAGACGTTCGCATTTTCGGAGCAGCGCTGCCGGAGGCGCCCGGCACAGACCACCTAAGCTACGTTTGAAGTTTGAGGGTGCAAGACAAGCACTCAGCCCCAGTCTCTGTGCCTCTGTGCGAGCAGTGCCATGGGCAGATGAGGCTGAGCAACAGCTTTCCAGGCTAGCTCTTTCTGCCTGCCAGCTATCTGCAGACGTTCGCATTTTCAGAGCAGCGCTGCCGGAGGCGCCCGGCACAGACCACCTAAGCTACGTTTGAAGTTTGAGGGGGCAAGACAAGCAAGCAGCCCCAGTCTCTGTGCCTCTGTGCGAGCAGTGCCATGGGCAGATGAGGCTGAGCAACAGCTTTCCAGGCTAGCTCTTTCTGCCTGCCAGCTATCTGCAGACGTTCGCATTTTCAGAGCAGCGCTGCCGGAGGCGCCCGGCACAGACCACCTAAGCTACGTTTGAAGTTTGAGGGGGCAAGACAAGCACGCAGCCCCAGTCTCTGTGCCTCTGTGCGAGCAGTGCCATGGGCAGATGAGGCTGAGCAACAGCTTTCCAGGCTAGCTCTTTCTGCCTGCCAGCTATCTGCAGACGTTCGCATTTTCAGAGCAGCGCTGCCGGAGGCGCCCGGCACAGACCACCTAAGCTACGTTTGAAGTTTGAGGGGGCAAGACAAGCAAGCAGCCCCAGTCTCTGTGCCTCTGTGCGAGCAGTGCCATGGGCAGATGAGGCTGAGCAACAGCTTTCCAGGCTAGCTCTTTCTGCCTGCCAGCTATCTGCAGACGTTCGCATTTTCGGAGCAGCGCTGCCGGAGGCGCCCGGCACAGACCACCTAAGCTACGTTTGAAGTTTGAGGGGACAAGACAAGCAAGCAGCCCCAGTCTCTGTGCCTCTGTGCGAGCAGTGCCATGGGCAGATGAGGCTGAGCAACAGCTTTCCAGGCTAGCTCTTTCTGCCTGCCAGCTATCTGCAGACGTTCACATTTTCAGAGCAGCGCTGCCGGAGGCGCCCGACACAGACCACCTAAGCTACGTTTGAAGTTTCAGGGGGCAAGACAAGCAAGCAGCCCCAGTCTCTGTGCCTCTGTGCGAGCAGTGCCATGGGCAGATGAGGCTGAGCAACAGCTTTCCAGGCTAGCTCTTTCTGCCTGCCAGCTATCTGCAGACGTTCGCATTTTCGGAGCAGCGCTGCCGGAGGCGCCCGGCACAGACCACCTAAGCTACGTTTGAAGTTTGAGGGGACAAGACAAGCAAGCAGCCCCAGTCTCTGTGCCTCTGTGCGAGCAGTGCCATGGGCAGATGAGGCTGAGCAACAGCTTTCCAGGCTAGCTCTTTCTGCCTGCCAGCTATCTGCAGACGTTCGCATTTTCGGAGCAGCGCTGCCGGAGGCGCCTGGCACAGACCACCTAAGCTACGTTTGAAGTTTGAGGAGGCAAGACAAGCACGCAGTCCCAGTCTCTGTGCCTCTGTGCAAGCAGTGCCATGGGAAGATGAGGCTGAGCAACAGCTTTCCAGGCTAGATCTTTCTGCCTGCCAGCTATCTGCAGACGTTCGCATTTTCAGATCAGGCTGCCGGAGGCGCCCGGCACAGACCACCTAAGCTACGTTTGAAGTTTCAGGGGGCAAGACAAGCAAGCAGCCCCAGTCTCTGTGCCTCTGTGCGAGCAGTGCCATGGGCAGATGAGGCTGAGCAACAGCTTTCCAGGCTAGCTCTTTCTGCCTGCCAGCTATCTGCAGACGTTCACATTTTCGGAGCAGCGCTGCCGGAGGCGCCCGGCACAGACCACCTAAGCTACGTTTGAAGTTTGAGGGTGCAAGACAAGCACTCAGCCCCAGTCTCTGTGCCTCTGTGCGAGCAGTGCCATGGGCAGATGAGGCTGAGCAACAGCTTTCCAGGCTAGCTCTTTCTGCCTGCCAGCTATCTGCAGACGTTCGCATTTTCAGAGCAGCGCTGCCGGAGGCGCCCGGCACAGACCACCTAAGCTACGTTTGAAGTTTCAGGGGTCAAGACAAGCAAGCAGCCCCAGTCTCTGTGCCTCTGTGCGAGCAGTGCCATGGGCAGATGAGGCTGAGCAACAGCTTTCCAGGCTAGCTCTTTCTGCCTGCCAGCTATCTGCAGACGTTCGCATTTTCAGAGCAGCGCTGCCGGAGGCGCCCGGCACAGACCACCTAAGCTACGTTTGAAGTTTGAGGGGGCAAGACAAGCACGCAGCCCCAGTCTCTGTGCCTCTGTGCGAGCAGTGCCATGGGCAGATGAGGCTGAGCAACAGCTTTCCAGGCTAGCTCTTTCTGCCTGCCATCTATCTGCAGACGTTCGCATTTTCGGAGCAGCGCTGCCAGAGGCGCCCGGCACAGAACACCTAAGCTACGTTTGAAGTTTGAGGGGACAAGACAAGCAAGCAGCCCCAGTCTCTGTGCCTCTGTGCGAGCAGTGCCATGGGCAGATGAGGCTGAGCAACAGCTTTCCAGGCTAGCTCTTTCTGCCTGCCAGCTATCTGCAGACGTTCGCTTTTTCGGAGCAGCGCTGCCGGAGGCGCCCGGCACAGACCACCTAAGCTACGTTTGAAGTTTCAGGGGGCAAGACAAGCACGCAGCCCCAGTCTCTGTGCCTCTGTGCGAGCAGTGCCATGGGCAGATGAGGCTGAGCAACAGCTTTCCAGGCTAGCTCTTTCTGCCTGCCAGCTATCTGCAGACGTTCGCATTTTCAGAGCAGCGCTGCCGGAGGCGCCCGGCACAGACCACCTAAGCTACGTTTGAAGTTTGAGGGGGCAAGACAAGCAAGCAGCCCCAGTCTCTGTGCCTCTGTGCGAGCAGTGCCATGGGCAGATGAGGCTGAGCAACAGCTTTCCAGGCTAGCTCTTTCTGCCTGCCATCTATCTGCAGACGTTCGCATTTTCGGAGCAGCGCTGCCGGAGGCGCCCGGCACAGACCACCTAAGCTACGTTTGAAGTTTGAGGGGGCAAGACAAGCACGCAGCCCCAGTCTCTGTGCCTCTGTGCGAGCAGTGCCATGGGCAGATGAGGCTGAGCAACAGCTTTCCAGGCTAGCTCTTTCTGCCTGCCAGCTATCTGCAGACGTTCGCATTTTCGGAGCAGCGCTGCCGGAGGCGCCCGGCACAGACCACCTAAGCTACGTTTGAAGTTTGAGGGGGCAAGACAAGCAAGCAGCCCCAGTCCCTGTGCCTCTGTGCGAGCAGTGCCATGGGCAGATGAGGCTGAGCAACAGCTTTCCAGGCTAGCTCTTTCTGCCTGCCAGCTATCTGCAGATGTTCGCATTTTCGGAGCAGCGCTGCCGGAGGCGCCCGGCACAGACCACCTAAGCTACGTTTGAAGTTTGAGGGGGCAAGACAAGCACGCAGCCCCAGTCTCTGTGCCTCTGTGCGAGCAGTGCCATGGGCAGATGAGGCTGAGCAACAGCTTTCCAGGCTAGCTCTTTCTGCCTGCCAGCTATCTGCAGACGTTCGCATTTTCGGAGCAGCGCTGCCGGAGGCGCCCCGCACAGACCACCTAAGCTACGTTTGAAGTTTAGGGGGGCAAGACAAGCAAGCAGCCCCAGTCTCTGTGCCTCTGTGAGAGCAGTGCCATGGGCAGATGAGGCTGAGCAACAGCTTTCCAGGCTAGCTCTTTCTGCCTGCCAGCTATCTGCAGACGTTCGCATTTTCGGAGCAGCGCTGCCGGAGGCTCCCGGCACAGACCACCTAAGCTACGTTTGAAGTTTGAGGGTGCAAGACAAGCACTCAGCCCCAGTCTCTGTGCCTCTGTGCGAGCAGTGCCATGGGCAGATGAGGCTGAGCAACAGCTTTCCAGGCTAGCTCTTTCTGCCTGCCAGCTATCTGCAGACGTTCGCATTTTCAGAGCAGCGCTGCCGGAGGCGCCCGGCACAGACCACCTAAGCTACGTTTGAAGTTTGAGGGGGCAAGACAAGCAAGCAGCCCCAGTCTCTGTGCCTCTGTGCGAGCAGTGCCATGGGCAGATGAGGCTGAGCAACAGCTTTCCAGGCTAGCTCTTTCTGCCTGCCAGCTATCTGCAGACGTTCGCATTTTCAGAGCAGCGCTGCCGGAGGCGCCCGGCACAGACCACCTAAGCTACGTTTGAAGTTTGAGGGGGCAAGACAAGCACGCAGCCCCAGTCTCTGTGCCTCTGTGCGAGCAGTGCCATGGGCAGATGAGGCTGAGCAACAGCTTTCCAGGCTAGCTCTTTCTGCCTGCCAGCTATCTGCAGACGTTCGCTTTTTCGGAGCAGCGCTGCCGGAGGCGCCCGGCACAGACCACCTAAGCTACGTTTGAAGTTTCAGGGGGCAAGACAAGCACGCAGCCCCAGTCTCTGTGCCTCTGTGCGAGCAGTGCCATGGGCAGATGAGGCTGAGCAACAGCTTTCCAGGCTAGCTCTTTCTGCCTGCCAGCTATCTGCAGACGTTCGCATTTTCAGAGCAGCGCTGCCGGAGGCGCCCGGCACAGACCACCTAAGCTACGTTTGAAGTTTGAGGGGGCAAGACAAGCAAGCAGCCCCAGTCTCTGTGCCTCTGTGCGAGCAGTGCCATGGGCAGATGAGGCTGAGCAACAGCTTTCCAGGCTAGCTCTTTCTGCCTGCCATCTATCTGCAGACGTTCGCATTTTCGGAGCAGCGCTGCCGGAGGCGCCCGGCACAGACCACCTAAGCTACGTTTGAAGTTTGAGGGGGCAAGACAAGCACGCAGCCCCAGTCTCTGTGCCTCTGTGCGAGCAGTGCCATGGGCAGATGAGGCTGAGCAACAGCTTTCCAGGCTAGCTCTTTCTGCCTGCCAGCTATCTGCAGACGTTCGCATTTTCGGAGCAGCGCTGCCGGAGGCGCCCGGCACAGACCACCTAAGCTACGTTTGAAGTTTGAGGGGGCAAGACAAGCAAGCAGCCCCAGTCCCTGTGCCTCTGTGCGAGCAGTGCCATGGGCAGATGAGGCTGAGCAACAGCTTTCCAGGCTAGCTCTTTCTGCCTGCCAGCTATCTGCAGATGTTCGCATTTTCGGAGCAGCGCTGCCGGAGGCGCCCGGCACAGACCACCTAAGCTACGTTTGAAGTTTGAGGGGGCAAGACAAGCACGCAGCCCCAGTCTCTGTGCCTCTGTGCGAGCAGTGCCATGGGCAGATGAGGCTGAGCAACAGCTTTCCAGGCTAGCTCTTTCTGCCTGCCAGCTATCTGCAGACGTTCGCATTTTCGGAGCAGCGCTGCCGGAGGCGCCCCGCACAGACCACCTAAGCTACGTTTGAAGTTTAGGGGGGCAAGACAAGCAAGCAGCCCCAGTCTCTGTGCCTCTGTGAGAGCAGTGCCATGGGCAGATGAGGCTGAGCAACAGCTTTCCAGGCTAGCTCTTTCTGCCTGCCAGCTATCTGCAGACGTTCGCATTTTCGGAGCAGCGCTGCCGGAGGCGCCCGGCACAGACCACCTAAGCTACGTTTGAAGTTTGAGGGTGCAAGACAAGCACTCAGCCCCAGTCTCTGTGCCTCTGTGCGAGCAGTGCCATGGGCAGATGAGGCTGAGCAACAGCTTTCCAGGCTAGCTCTTTCTGCCTGCCAGCTATCTGCAGACGTTCGCATTTTCAGAGCAGCGCTGCCGGAGGCGCCCGGCACAGACCACCTAAGCTACGTTTGAAGTTTGAGGGGGCAAGACAAGCAAGCAGCCCCAGTCTCTGTGCCTCTGTGCGAGCAGTGCCATGGGCAGATGAGGCTGAGCAACAGCTTTCCAGGCTAGCTCTTTCTGCCTGCCAGCTATCTGCAGACGTTCGCATTTTCAGAGCAGCGCTGCCGGAGGCGCCCGGCACAGACCACATAAGCTACGTTTGAAGTTTGAGGGGGCAAGACAAGCACGCAGCCCCAGTCTCTGTGCCTCTGTGCGAGCAGTGCCATGGGCAGATGAGGCTGAGCAACAGCTTTCCAGGCTAGCTCTTTCTGCCTGCCATCTATCTGCAGACGTTCGCATTTTCGGAGCAGCGCTGCCAGAGGCGCCCGGCACAGAACACCTAAGCTACGTTTGAAGTTTGAGGGGACAAGACAAGCAAGCAGCCCCAGTCTCTGTGCCTCTGTGCGAGCAGTGCCATGGGCAGATGAGGCTGAGCAACAGCTTTCCAGGCTAGCTCTTTCTGCCTGCCAGCTATCTGCAGACGTTCGCTTTTTCGGAGCAGCGCTGCCGGAGGCGCCCGGCACAGACCACCTAAGCTACGTTTGAAGTTTCAGGGGGCAAGACAAGCACGCAGCCCCAGTCTCTGTGCCTCTGTGCGAGCAGTGCCATGGGCAGATGAGGCTGAGCAACAGCTTTCCAGGCTAGCTCTTTCTGCCTGCCAGCTATCTGCAGACGTTCGCATTTTCAGAGCAGCGCTGCCGGAGGCGCCCGGCACAGACCACCTAAGCTACGTTTGAAGTTTGAGGGGACAAGACAAGCAAGCAGCCCCAGTCTCTGTGCCTCTGTGCGAGCAGTGCCATGGGCAGATGAGGCTGAGCAACAGCTTTCCAGGCTAGCTCTTTCTGCCTGCCAGCTATCTGCAGACGTTCGCATTTTCGGAGCAGCGCTGCCGGAGGCGCCCGGCACAGACCACCTAAGCTACGTTTGAAGTTTGAGGGGACAAGACAAGCAAGCAGCCCCAGTCTCTGTGCCTCTGTGCGAGCAGTGCCATGGGCAGATGAGGCTGAGCAACAGCTTTCCAGGCTAGCTCTTTCTGCCTGCCAGCTATCTGCAGACGTTCACATTTTCAGAGCAGCGCTGCCGGAGGCGCCCGACACAGACCACCTAAGCTACGTTTGAAGTTTCAGGGGGCAAGACAAGCAAGCAGCCCCAGTCTCTGTGCCTCTGTGCGAGCAGTGCCATGGGCAGATGAGGCTGAGCAACAGCTTTCCAGGCTAGCTCTTTCTGCCTGCCATCTATCTGCAGACGTTCGCATTTTCGGAGCAGCGCTGCCGGAGGCGCCCGGCACAGACCACCTAAGCTACGTTTGAAGTTTGAGGGGGCAAGACAAGCAAGCAGCCCCAGTCTCTGTGCCTCTGTGCGAGCAGTGCCATGGGCAGATGAGGCTGAGCAACAGCTTTCCAGGCTAGCTCTTTCTGCCTGCCAGCTATCTGCAGACGTTCACATTTTCAGAGCAGCGCTGCCGGAGGCGCCCGACACAGACCACCTAAGCTACGTTTGAAGTTTCAGGGGGCAAGACAAGCAAGCAGCCCCAGTCTCTGTGCCTCTGTGCGAGCAGTGCCATGGGCAGATGAGGCTGAGCAACAGCTTTCCAGGCTAGCTCTTTCTGCCTGCCATCTATCTGCAGACGTTCGCATTTTCGGAGCAGCGCTGCCGGAGGCGCCCGGCACAGACCACCTAAGCTACGTTTGAAGTTTGAGGGGGCAAGACAAGCACGCAGCCCCAGTCTCTGTGCCTCTGTGCGAGCAGTGCCATGGGCAGATGAGGCTGAGCAACAGCTTTCCAGGCTAGCTCTTTCTGCCTGCCAGCTATCTGCAGACGTTCGCATTTTCAGAGCAGCGCTGCCGGAGGCGCCCGGCACAGACCACCTAAGCTACGTTTGAAGTTTGAGGGGGCAAGACAAGCAAGCAGCCCCAGTCTCTGTGCCTCTGTGCGAGCAGTGCCATGGGCAGATGAGGCTGAGCAACAGCTTTCCAGGCTAGCTCTTTCTGCCTGCCAGCTATCTGCAGACGTTCGCATTTTCGGAGCAGGGCTGCCGGAGGCGCCCGGCACAGACCACCTAAGCTACGTTTGAAGTTTGAGGGGGCAAGACAAGCAAGCAGCCCCAGTCTCTGAGCCTCTGTGCGAGCAGTGCCATGGGCAGATGAGGCTGAGCAACAGCTTTCCAGGCTAGCTCTTTCTGCCTGCCAGCTATCTGCAGACGTTCGCATTTTCAGAGCAGCGCTGCCGGAGGCGCCCAGCACAGACCACCTAAGCTACGTTTGAAGTTTCAGGGGGCAAGACAAGCACGCAGCCCCAGTCTCTGTGCCTCTGTGCGAGCAGTGCCATGGGCAGATGAGGCTGAGCAACAGCTTTCCAGGCTAGCTCTTTCTGCCTGCCAGCTATCTGCAGACGTTCGCATTTTCGGAGCAGCGCTGCCGGAGGCGCCCGGCACAGACCACCTAAGCTACGTTTGAAGTTTGAGGGGGCAAGACAAGCAAGCAGCCCCAGTCCCTGTGCCTCTGTGCGAGCAGTGCCATGGGCAGATGAGGCTGAGCAACAGCTTTCCAGGCTAGCTCTTTCTGCCTGCCAGCTATCTGCAGATGTTCGCATTTTCGGAGCAGCGCTGCCGGAGGCGCCCGGCACAGACCACCTAAGCTACGTTTGAAGTTTGAGGGGGCAAGACAAGCACTCAGCCCCAGTCTCTGTGCCTCTGTGCGAGCAGTGCCATGGGCAGATGAGGCTGAGCAACAGCTTTCCAGGCTAGCTCTTTCTGCCTGCCAGCTATCTGCAGACGTTCGCATTTTCGGAGCAGCGCTGCCGGAGGCGCCCGGCACAGACCACCTAAGCTACGTTTGAACTTTAGGGGGGCAAGACAAGCAAGCAGCCCCAGTCTCTGTGCCTCTGTGAGAGCAGTGCCATGGGCAGATGAGGCTGAGCAACAGCTTTCCAGGCTAGCTCTTTCTGCCTGCCAGCTATCTGCAGACGTTCGCATTTTCGGAGCAGCGCTGCCGGAGGCGCCCGGCACAGACCACCTAAGCTACGTTTGAAGTTTGAGGGGACAAGACAAGCAAGCAGCCCCAGTCTCTGTGCCTCTGTGCGAGCAGTGCCATGGGCAGATGAGGCTGAGCAACAGCTTTCCAGGCTAGCTCTTTCTGCCTGCCATCTATCTGCAGACGCTCGCATTTTCGGAGCAGCGCTGCCGGAGGCGCCCGGCACAGACCACCTAAGCTACGTTTGAAGTTTCAGGGGGCAAGACAAGCACGCAGCCCCAGTCTCTGTACCTCTGTGAGAGCAGTGCCATGGGCAGATGAGGCTGAGCAACAGCTTTCCAGGCTAGCTCTTTCTGCCTGCCAGCTATCTGCAGACGTTCGCATTTTCAGAGCAGCGCTGCCGGAGGCGCCCGGCACAGACCACCTAAGCTACGTTTGAAGTTTGAGGGGGCAAGACAAGCACGAAGCCCCAGTCTCTGTGCCTCTGTGCGAGCAGTGCCATGGGCAGATGAGGCTGAGCAACAGCTTTCCAGGCTAGCTCTTTCTGGCTGCCATTTATCTGCAGACGTTCGCATTTTCAGAGCAGCGCTGCCGGAGGCGCCCGGCACAGACCACCTAAGCTACGTTTGAAGTTTCAGGGGGCAAGACAAGCAAGCAGCCCCAGTCTCTGTGCCTCTGTGCGAGCAGTGCCATGGGCAGATGAGGCTGAGCAACAGCTTTCCAGGCTAGCTCTTTCTGCCTGCCAGCTATCTGCAGACGTTCGCATTTTCAGAGCAGCGCTGCCGGAGGCGCCCGGCACAGACCACCTAAGCTACGTTTGAAGTTTGAGGGGGCAAGACAAGCAAGCAGCCCCAGTCTCTGTGCCTCTGTGCGAGCAGTGCCATGGGCAGATGAGGCTGAGCAACAGCTTTCCAGGCTAGCTCTTTCTGCCTGCCAGCTATCTGCAGACGTTCACATTTTCGGAGCAGCGCTGCCGGAGGCGCCCGGCACAGACCACCTAAGCTACGTTTGAAGTTTGAGGGGGCAAGACAAGCAAGCAGCCCCAGTCTCTGTGCCTCTGTGCGAGCAGTGCCATGGGCAGATGAGGCTGAGCAACAGCTTTCCAGGCTAGCTCTTTCTGCCTGCCAGCTATCTGCAGACGTTCGCATTTTCGGAGCAGCGCTGGCGAAGGCGCCCGGCACAGACCACCTAAGCTACGTTTGAAGTTTGAGGGGACAAGACAAGCAAGCAGCCCCAGTCTCTGTGCCTCTGTGCGAGCAGTGCCATGGGCAGATGAGGCTGAGCAACAGCTTTCCAGGCTAGCTCTTTCTGCCTGCCATCTATCTGCAGACGTTCGCATTTTCGGAGCAGGGCTGCCGGAGGCGCCCGGCACAGACCACCTAAGCTACGTTTGAAGTTTCAGGGGGCAAGACAAGCACGCAGCCCCAGTCTCTGTGCCTCTGTGAGAGCAGTGCCATGGGCAGATGAGGCTGAGCAACAGCTTTCCAGGCTAGCTCTTTCTGCCTGCCAGCTATCTGCAGACGTTCGCATTTTCAGAGCAGCGCTGCCGGAGGCGCCCGGCACAGACCACCTAAGCTACGTTTGAAGTTTGAGGGGGCAAGACAAGCAAGCAGCCCCAGTCTCTGTGCCTCTGTGCGAGCAGTGCCATGGGCAGATGAGGCTGAGCAACAGCTTTCCAGGCTAGCTCTTTCTGGCTGCCAGCTATCTGCAGACGTTCGCATTTTCAGAGCAGCGCTGCCGGAGGCGCCCGGCACAGACCACCTAAGCTACGTTTGAAGTTTCAGGGGGCAAGACAAGCACGCAGCCCCAGTCTTTGTGCCTCTGTGCGAGCAGTGCCATGGGCAGATGAGGCTGAGCAACAGCTTTCCAGGCTAGCTCTTTCTGCCTGCCAGCTATCTGCAGACGTTCGCATTTTCAGAGCAGCGCTGCCGGAGGCGCCCGGCACAGACCACCTAAGCTACGTTTGAAGTTTGAGGGGGCAAGACAAGCAAGCAGCCCCAGTCTCTGTGCCTCTGTGCGAGCAGTGCCATGGGCAGATGAGGCTGAGCAACAGCTTTCCAGGCTAGCTCTTTCTGCCTGTCAGCTATCTGCAGACATTCGCATTTTCAGAGCAGCGCTGCCGGAGGCGCCCGGCACAGACCACCTAAGCTACGTTTGAAGTTTGAGGGGGCAAGACAAGCAAGCAGCCCCAGTCTCTGTGCCTCTGTGTGAGCAGTGCCATGGGCAGATGAGGCTGAGCAACAGCTTTCCAGGCTAGCTCTTTCTGCCTGCCAGCTATCTGCAGACGTTCGCATTTTCAGAGCAGCGCTGCCGGAGGCGCCCGGCACAGACCACCTAAGCTACGTTTGAAGTTTGAGGGGGCAAGACAAGCACGCAGCCCCAGTCTCTGTGCCTCTGTGCGAGCAGTGCCATGGGCAGATGAGGCTGAGCAACAGCTTTCCAGGCTAGCTCTTTCTGCCTGCCAGCTATCTGCAGACGTTCGCATTTTCGGAGCAGCGCTGCCGGAGGCGCCCAGCACAGACCACCTAAGCTACGTTTGAAGTTTGAGGGGGCAAGACAAGCAAGCAGCCCCAGTCTCTGTGCCTCTGTGCGAGCAGTGCCATGGGCAGATGAGGCTGAGCAACAGCTTTCCAGGCTAGCTCTTTCTGCCTGCCAGCTATCTGCAGACGTTCGCATTTTCGGAGCAGCGCTGCCGGAGGCGCCCGGCACAGACCACCTAAGTTACGTTTGAAGTTTGAGGGGACAAGACAAGCAAGCAGCCCCAGTCTCTGTGCCTCTGTGCGAGCAGTGCCATGGGCAGATGAGGCTGAGCAACAGCTTTCCAGGCTAGCTCTTTCTGCCTGCCAGCTATCTGCAGACGGTCGCATTTTCAGAGCAGCGCTGCCGGAGGCGCCCGGCACAGACCACCTAAGCTACGTCTGAAGTTTGAGGGGGCAAGACAAGCAAGCAGCCCCAGTCTCTGTGCCTCTGTGCGAGCAGTGCCATGGGCAGATGAGGCTGAGCAACAGCTTTCCAGGCTAGCTCTTTCTGCCTGCCAGCTATCTGCAGACGTTCGCATTTTCGGAGCAGCGCTGCCGGAGGCGCCCGGCACAGACCACCTAAGCTACGTTTGAAGTTTGAGGGGACAAGACAAGCACGCAGCCCCAGTCTCTGTGCCTCTGTGCGAGCAGTGCCATGGGCAGATGAGGCTGAGCAACACCTTTCCAGGCTAGCTCTTTCTGCCTGCCAGCTATCTGCAGACGTTCGCATTTTCAGAGCAGCGCTGCCGGAGGCGCCCGGCGCAGACCACCTAAGCTACGTTTGAAGTTTCAGGGGGCAAGACAAGCACGCAGCCCCAGTCTCTGTGCCTCTGTGCGAGCAGTGCCATGGGCAGATGAGGCTGAGCAACAGCTTTCCAGGCTAGCTCTTTCTGCCTGCCAGCTATCTGCAGACGTTCGCATTTTCGGAGCAGCGCTGCCAGAGGCGCCCGGCACAGACCACCTAAGCTACGTTTGAAGTTTGAGGGGACAAGACAAGCAAGCAGCCCCAGTCTCTATGGCTCTGTGCGAGCAGTGCCATGGGCAGATGAGGCTGAGCAACAGCTTTCCAGGCTAGCTCTTTCTGCCTGCCAGCTATCTGCAGACGTTCGCATTTTCAGAGCAGCGCTGCCGGAGGCGCCCGGCACAGACCACCTAAGCTACGTTTGAAGTTTGAGGGGACAAGACAAGCAAGCAGCCCCAGTCTCTGTGCCTCTGTGCGAGCAGTGCCATGGGCAGATGAGGCTGAGCAACAGCTTTCCAGGCTAGCTCTTTCTGCCTGCCAGCTATCTGCAGACGTTCGCATTTTCGGAGCAGCGCTGCCGGAGGCGCCCGACACAGACCACCTAAGCTACGTTTGAAGTTTCAGGGGGCAAGACAAGCACGCAGCCCCAGTCTCTGTGCCTCTGTGAGAGCAGTGCCATGGGCAGATGAGGCTGAGCAACAGCTTTCCAGGCTAGATCTTTCTGCCTGCCAGCTATCTGCAGACGTTCGCATTTTCAGAGCAGCGCTGCCGGAGGCGCCCGGCACAGACCACCTAAGCTACGTTTGAAGTTTGAGGGGGCAAGACAAGCACGCAGCCCCAGTCTCTGTGCCTCTGTGCGAGCAGTGCCATGGGCAGATGAGGCTGAGCAACAGCTTTCCAGGCTAGCTCTTTCTGCCTGCCATCTATCTGCAGACGTTCGCATTTTCGGAGCAGCGCTGCCGGAGGCGCCCGGCACAGACCACCTAAGCTACGTTTGAAGTTTGAGGGGGCAAGACAAGCACGCAGCCCCAGTCTCTGTGCCTCTGTGCGAGCAGTGCCATGGGCAGATGAGGCTGAGCAACAGCTTTCCAGGCTAGCTCTTTCTGCCTGCCAGCTATCTGCAGACGTTCGCATTTTCAGAGCAGCGCTGCCGGAGGCGCCCGGCACAGACCACTTAAGCTACGTTTGAAGTTTGAGGGGGCAAGACAAGCACGCAGCCCCAGTCTCTGTGCCTCTGTGCGAGCAGTGCCATGGGCAGATGAGGCTGAGCAACAGCTTTCCAGGCTAGCTCTTTCTGCCTGCCAGCTATCTGCAGACGGTCGCATTTTCAGAGCAGCGCTGCCGGAGGCGCCCGGCACAGACCACCTAAGCTACGTCTGAAGTTTGAGGGGGCAAGACAAGCAAGCAGCCCCAGTCTCTGTGCCTCTGTGCGAGCAGTGCCATGGGCAGATGAGGCTGAGCAACAGCTTTCCAGGCTAGCTCTTTCTGCCTGCCAGCTATCTGCAGACGTTCGCATTTTCGGAGCAGCGCTGCCGGAGGCGCCCGGCACAGACCACCTAAGCTACGTTTGAAGTTTGAGGGGACAAGACAAGCACGCAGCCCCAGTCTCTGTGCCTCTGTGCGAGCAGTGCCATGGGCAGATGAGGCTGAGCAACACCTTTCCAGGCTAGCTCTTTCTGCCTGCCAGCTATCTGCAGACGTTCGCATTTTCAGAGCAGCGCTGCCGGAGGCGCCCGGCGCAGACCACCTAAGCTACGTTTGAAGTTTCAGGGGGCAAGACAAGCACGCAGCCCCAGTCTCTGTGCCTCTGTGCGAGCAGTGCCATGGGCAGATGAGGCTGAGCAACAGCTTTCCAGGCTAGCTCTTTCTGCCTGCCAGCTATCTGCAGACGTTCGCATTTTCGGAGCAGCGCTGCCAGAGGCGCCCGGCACAGACCACCTAAGCTACGTTTGAAGTTTGAGGGGACAAGACAAGCAAGCAGCCCCAGTCTCTATGGCTCTGTGCGAGCAGTGCCATGGGCAGATGAGGCTGAGCAACAGCTTTCCAGGCTAGCTCTTTCTGCCTGCCAGCTATCTGCAGACGTTCGCATTTTCAGAGCAGCGCTGCCGGAGGCGCCCGGCACAGACCACCTAAGCTACGTTTGAAGTTTGAGGGGACAAGACAAGCAAGCAGCCCCAGTCTCTGTGCCTCTGTGCGAGCAGTGCCATGGGCAGATGAGGCTGAGCAACAGCTTTCCAGGCTAGCTCTTTCTGCCTGCCAGCTATCTGCAGACGTTCGCATTTTCGGAGCAGCGCTGCCGGAGGCGCCCGACACAGACCACCTAAGCTACGTTTGAAGTTTCAGGGGGCAAGACAAGCACGCAGCCCCAGTCTCTGTGCCTCTGTGAGAGCAGTGCCATGGGCAGATGAGGCTGAGCAACAGCTTTCCAGGCTAGATCTTTCTGCCTGCCAGCTATCTGCAGACGTTCGCATTTTCAGAGCAGCGCTGCCGGAGGCGCCCGGCACAGACCACCTAAGCTACGTTTGAAGTTTGAGGGGGCAAGACAAGCACGCAGCCCCAGTCTCTGTGCCTCTGTGCGAGCAGTGCCATGGGCAGATGAGGCTGAGCAACAGCTTTCCAGGCTAGCTCTTTCTGCCTGCCATCTATCTGCAGACGTTCGCATTTTCGGAGCAGCGCTGCCGGAGGCGCCCGGCACAGACCACCTAAGCTACGTTTGAAGTTTGAGGGGGCAAGACAAGCACGCAGCCCCAGTCTCTGTGCCTCTGTGCGAGCAGTGCCATGGGCAGATGAGGCTGAGCAACAGCTTTCCAGGCTAGCTCTTTCTGCCTGCCAGCTATCTGCAGACGTTCGCATTTTCAGAGCAGCGCTGCCGGAGGCGCCCGGCACAGACCACTTAAGCTACGTTTGAAGTTTGAGGGGGCAAGACAAGCACGCAGCCCCAGTCTCTGTGCCTCTGTGCGAGCAGTGCCATGGGCAGATGAGGCTGAGCAACAGCTTTCCAGGCTAGCTCTTTCTGCCTGCCAGCTATCTGCAGACGTTCGCATTTTCGGAGCAGCGCTGCCGGAGGCGCCCGGCACAGACCACCTAAGCTACGTTTGAAGTTTGAGGGGACAAGACAAGCACGCAGCCCCAGTCTCTGTGCCTCTGTGCGAGCAGTGCCATGGGCAGATGAGGCTGAGCAACAGCTTTCCAGGCTAGCTCTTTCTGCCTGCCAGCTATCTGCAGACGTTCGCATTTTCAGAGCAGCGCTGCCGGAGGCGCCCGGCACAGACCACCTAAGCTACGTTTGAAGTTTCAGGGGACAAGACAAGCACGCAGCCCCAGTCTCTGTGCCTCTGTGCGAGCAGTGCCATGGGCAGATGAGGCTGAGCAACAGCTTTCCAGGCTAGCTCTTTCTGCCTGCCAGCTATCTGCAGACGTTCGCATTTTCAGAGCAGCGCTGCCGGAGGCGCCCGGCACAGACCACCTAAGCTACGTTTGAAGTTTGAGGGGGCAAGACAAGCACGCAGCCCCAGTCTCTGTGCCTCTGTGCGAGCAGTGCCATGGGCAGATGAGACTGAGCAACACCTTTCCAGGCTAGCTCTTTCTGCCTGCCAGCTATCTGCAGACGTTCGCATTTTCGGAGCAGCGCTGCCGGAGGCGCCCGGCACAGACCACCTAAGCTACGTTTGAAGTTTGAGGGGACAAGACAAGCACGCAGCCCCAGTCTCTGTGCCTCTGTGCGAGCAGTGCCATGGGCAGATGAGGCTGAGCAACAGCTTTCCAGGCTAGCTCTTTCTGCCTGCCAGCTATCTGCAGACGTTCGCATTTTCAGAGCAGCGCTGCCGGAGGCGCCCGGCACAGACCACCTAAGTTACGTTTGAAGTTTGAGGGGACAAGACAAGCACGCAGCCCCAGTCTCTGTGCCTCTGTGCGAGCAGTGCCATGGGCAGATGAGGCTGAGCAACAGCTTTCCAGGCTAGCTCTTTCTGGCTGCCATCTATCTGCAGACGTTCGCATTTTCAGAGCAGCGCTGCCGGAGGCGCCCGACACAGACCACCTAAGCTACGTTTGAAGTTTCAGGGGGCAAGACAAGCACGCAGCCCCAGTCTCTGTGCCTCTGTGCGAGCAGTGCCATGGGCAGATGAGGCTGAGCAACAGCTTTCCAGGCTAGCTCTTTCTGCCTGCCAGCTATCTGCAGACGTTCGCATTTTCGGAGCAGCGCTGCCAGAGGCGCCCGGCACAGACCACCTAAGCTACGTTTGAAGTTTGAGGGGACAAGACAAGCAAGCAGCCCCAGTCTCTATGGCTCTGTGCGAGCAGTGCCATGGGCAGATGAGGCTGAGCAACAGCTTTCCAGGCTAGCTCTTTCTGCCTGCCAGCTATCTGCAGACGTTCGCATTTTCAGAGCAGCGCTGCCGGAGGCGCCCGGCACAGACCACCTAAGCTACGTTTGAAGTTTGAGGGGACAAGACAAGCAAGCAGCCCCAGTCTCTGTGCCTCTGTGCGAGCAGTGCCATGGGCAGATGAGGCTGAGCAACAGCTTTCCAGGCTAGCTCTTTCTGCCTGCCAGCTATCTGCAGACGTTCGCATTTTCGGAGCAGCGCTGCCGGAGGTGCCCGACACAGACCACCTAAGCTACGTTTGAAGTTTCAGGGGGCAAGACAAGCACGCAGCCCCAGTCTCTGTGCCTCTGTGAGAGCAGTGCCATGGGCAGATGAGGCTGAGCAACAGCTTTCCAGGCTAGCTCTTTCTGCCTGCCAGCTATCTGCAGACGTTCGCATTTTCAGAGCAGCGCTGCCGGAGGCGCCCGGCACAGACCACCTAAGCTACGTTTGAAGTTTGAGGGGGCAAGACAAGCACGCAGCCCCAGTCTCTGTGCCTCTGTGCGAGCAGTGCCATGGGCAGATGAGGCTGAGCAACAGCTTTCCAGGCTAGCTCTTTCTGCCTGCCATCTATCTGCAGACGTTCGCATTTTCGGAGCAGCGCTGCCGGAGGCGCCCGGCACAGACCACCTAAGCTACGTTTGAAGTTTGAGGGGGCAAGACAAGCACGCAGCCCCAGTCTCTGTGCCTCTGTGCGAGCAGTGCCATGGGCAGATGAGGCTGAGCAACAGCTTTCCAGGCTAGCTCTTTCTGCCTGCCAGCTATCTGCAGACGTTCGCATTTTCAGAGCAGCGCTGCCGGAGGCGCCCGGCACAGACCACCTAAGCTACGTTTGAAGTTTCAGGGGACAAGACAAGCACGCAGCCCCAGTCTCTGTGCCTCTGTGCGAGCAGTGCCATGGGCAGATGAGGCTGAGCAACAGCTTTCCAGGCTAGCTCTTTCTGCCTGCCATCTATCTGCAGACGTTCGCATTTTCAGAGCAGCGCTGCCGGAGGCGCCCGACACAGACCACCTAAGCTACGTTTGAAGTTTGAGGGGGCAAGACAAGCACGCAGCCCCAATCTCTGTGCCTCTGTGCGAGCAGTGCCATGGGCAGATGAGGCTGAGCAACAGCTTTCCAGGCTAGCTCTTTCTGCCTGCCAGCTATCTGCAGACGTTCGCATTTTCAGAGCAGCGCTGCCGGAGGCGCCCGGCACAGACCACCTAAGTTACGTTTGAATTTTGGGGGGGCAAGACAAGCAAGCAGCCCCAGTCTCTGTGCCTCTGTGCGAGCAGTACCATGGGCAGATGAGGCTGAGCAACAGCTTTCCAGGCTAGCTCTTTCTGCCTGCCAGCTATCTGCAGACGTTCGCATTTTCGGAGCAGCGCTGCCGGAGGCGCCCGGCACAGACCACCTAAGCTACGTTTGAAGTTTGAGGGGGCAAGACAAGCACGCAGCCCCAGTCTCTGTGCCTCTGTGCGAGCAGTGCCATGGGCAGATGAGGCTGAGCAACAGCTTTCCAGGCTAGCTCTTTCTGCCTGCCAGCTATCTGCAGACGTTCGCATTTTCAGAGCAGCGCTGCCGGAGGCGCCCGGCACAGACCACCTAAGCTACGTTTGAAGTTTGAGGGGGCAAGACAAGCAAGCAGCCCCAGTCTCTGTGCCTCTGTGCGAGCAGTGCCATGGGCAGATGAGGCTGAGCAACAGCTTTCCAGGCTAGCTCTTTCTGCCTGCCAGCTATCTGCAGACGTTCGCATTTTCAGAGCAGCGCTGCCGGAGGCGCCCGGCACAGACCACCTAAGATACGTTTGAAGTTTCAGGGGACAAGACAAGCACGCAGCCCCAGTCTCTGTGCCTCTGTGCGAGCAGTGCCATGGGCAGATGAGGCTGAGCAACAGCTTTCCAGGCTAGCTCTTTCTGCCTGCCATCTATCTGCAGACGTTCGCATTTTCGGAGCAGCGCTGCCGGAGGCGCCCGACACAGACCACCTAAGCTACGTTTGAAGTTTGAGGGGGCAAGACAAGCACGCAGCCCCAGTCTCTGTGCCTCTGTGCGAGCAGTGCCATGGGCAGATGAGGCTGAGCAACAGCTTTCCAGGCTAGCTCTTTCTGCCTGCCAGCTATCTGCAGACGTTCGCATTTTCAGAGCAGCGCTGCCGGAGGCGCCCGGCACAGACCACCTAAGCTACGTTTGAAGTTTGAGGGGGCAAGACAAGCAAGCAGCCCCAGTCTCTGTGCCTCTGTGCGAGCAGTGCCATGGGCAGATGAGGCTGAGCAACAGCTTTCCAGGCTAGCTCTTTCTGCCTGCCAGCTATCTGCAGACGTTCGCATTTTCGGAGCAGCGCTGCCGGAGGCGCCCGGCACAGACCACCTAAGCTACGTTTGAAGTTTGAGGGGGCAAGACAAGCAAGCAGCCCCAGTCTCTGTGCCTCTGTGCGAGCAGTGCCATGGGCAGATGAGGCTGAGCAACAGCTTTCCAGGCTAGCTCTTTCTGCCTGCCATCTATCTGCAGACGTTCGCATTTTCGGAGCAGCGCTGCCGGAGGCGCCCGGCACAGACCACCTAAGCTACGTTTGAAGTTTGAGGGGGCAAGACAAGCAAGCAGCCCCAGTCTCTGTGCCTCTGTGCGAGCAGTGCCATGGGCAGATGAGGCTGAGCAACAGCTTTCCAGGCTAGCTCTTTCTGCCTGCCAGCTATCTGCAGACGTTCGCATTTTCAGAGCAGCGCTGCCGGAGGCGCCCGGCACAGACCACCTAAGCTACGTTTGAAGTTTGAGGGGGCAAGACAAGCAAGCAGCCCCAGTCTCTGTGCCTCTGTGCGAGCAGTGCCATGGGCAGATGAGGCTGAGCAACAGCTTTCCAGGCTAGCTGTTTCTGCCTGCCATCTATCTGCAGACGTTCGCATTTTCGGAGCAGCGCTGCCGGAGGCGCCCGGCACAGACCACCTAAGATACGTTTGAAGTTTCAGGGGGCAAGACAAGCACACAGCCCCAGTCTCTGTGCCTCTGTGCGAGCAGTGCCATGGGCAGATGAGGCTGAGCAACAGCTTTCCAGGCTAGCTCTTTCTGCCTGCCAGCTATCTGCAGACGTTCGCATTTTCGGAGCAGCGCTGCCGGAGGCGCCCGGCACAGACCACCTAAGCTACGTTTGAAGTTTGAGGGGGCAAGACAAGCACGCAGCCCCAGTCTCTGTGCCTCTGTGCGAGCAGTGCCATGGGCAGATGAGGCTGAGCAACAGCTTTCCAGGCTAGCTCTTTCTGCCTGCCAGCTATCTGCAGACGTTCGCATTTTCAGAGCAGCGCTGCCGGAGGCGCCCGGCACAGACCACCTAAGCTGCGTTTGAAGTTTCAGGGGGCAAGACAAGCAAGCAGCCCCAGTCTCTGTGCCTCTGTGCGAGCAGTGCCATGGGCAGATGAGGCTGAGCAACAGCTTTCCAGGCTAGCTCTTTCTGCCTGCCAGCTATCTGCAGACGTTCGCATTTTCAGAGCAGCGCTGCCGGAGGCGCCCGGCACAGACCACCTAAGCTACGTTTGAAGTTTGAGGGGGCAAGACAAGCAAGCAGCCCCAGTCTCTGTGCCTCTGTGCGAGCAGTGCCATGGGCAGATGAGGCTGAGCAACAGCTTTCCAGGCTAGCTGTTTCTGCCTGCCATCTATCTGCAGACGTTCGCATTTTCGGAGCAGCGCTGCCGGAGGCGCCCGGCACAGACCACCTAAGATACGTTTGAAGTTTCAGGGGGCAAGACAAGCACACAGCCCCAGTCTCTGTGCCTCTGTGCGAGCAGTGCCATGGGCAGATGAGGCTGAGCAACAGCTTTCCAGGCTAGCTCTTTCTGCCTGCCAGCTATCTGCAGACGTTCGCATTTTCGGAGCAGCGCTGCCGGAGGCGCCCGGCACAGACCACCTAAGCTACGTTTGAAGTTTGAGGGGGCAAGACAAGCACGCAGCCCCAGTCTCTGTGCCTCTGTGCGAGCAGTGCCATGGGCAGATGAGGCTGAGCAACAGCTTTCCAGGCTAGCTCTTTCTGCCTGCCAGCTATCTGCAGACGTTCGCATTTTCAGAGCAGCGCTGCCGGAGGCGCCCGGCACAGACCACCTAAGCTGCGTTTGAAGTTTCAGGGGGCAAGACAAGCAAGCAGCCCCAGTCTCTGTGCCTCTGTGCGAGCAGTGCCATGGGCAGATGAGGCTGAGCAACAGCTTTCCAGGCTAGCTCTTTCTGCCTGCCAGCTATCTGCAGACGTTCGCATTTTCAGAGCAGCGCTGCCGGAGGCGCCCGGCACAGACCACCTAAGCTACGTTTGAAGTTTGAGGGGGCAAGACAAGCAAGCAGCCCCAGTCTCTGTGCCTCTGTGCGAGCAGTGCCATGGGCAGATGAGGCTGAGCAACAGCTTTCCAGGCTAGCTCTTTCTGCCTGCCATCTATCTGCAGACGTTCGCATTTTCGGAGCAGGGCTGCCGGAGGCGCCCGGCACAGACCACCTAAGCTACGTTTGAAGTTTGAGGGGGCAAGACAAGCAAGCAGCCCCAGTCTCTGTGCCTCTGTGCGAGCAGTGCCATGGGCAGATGAGGCTGAGCAACAGCTTTCCAGGCTAGCTCTTTCTGCCTGCCATCTATCTGCAGACGTTCGCATTTTCAGAGCAGCGCTGCCGGAGGCGCCCGGCACAGACCACCTAAGCTACGTTTGAAGTTTGAGGGGGCAAGACAAGCAAGCAGCCCCAGTCTCTGTGCCTCTGTGCGACCAGTGCCATGGGCAGATGAGGCTGAGCAACAGCTTTCCAGTCTAGCTCTTTCTGCCTGCCAGCTATCTGCAGACGTTCGCATTTTCAGAGCAGCGCTGCCGGAGGCGCCCGGCACAGACCACCTAAGCTACGTTTGAAGTTTGAGGGGACAAGACAAGCAAGCAGCCCCAGTCTCTGTGCCTCTGTGCGAGCAGTGCCATGGGCAGATGAGGCTGAGCAACAGCTTTCCAGGCTAGCTCTTTCTGCCTGCCAGCTATCTGCAGACGTTCGCATTTTCGGAGCAGCGCTGCCGGAGGCGCCCGGCACAGACCACCTAAGCTACGTTTGAAGTTTCAGGGGGCAAGACAAGCACGCAGCCCCAGTCTCTGTGCCTCTGTGCGACCAGTGCCATGGGCAGATGAGGCTGAGCAACAGCTTTCCAGGCTAGCTCTTTCTGCCTGCCAGCTATCTGCAGACGTTCGCATTTTCAGAGCAGCGCTTGCGGAGGCGCCCGGCACAGACCACCTAAGCTACGTTTGAAGTTTGAGGGGGCAAGACAAGCAAGCAGCCCCAGTCTCTGTGCCTCTGTGCGAGCAGTGCCATGGGCAGATGAGGCTGAGCAACAGCTTTCCAGGCTAGCTCTTTCTGCCTGCCAGCTATCTGCAGACGTTCGCATTTTCGGAGCAGCGCTGCCGGAGGCGCCCGGCACAGACCACCTAAGCTACGTTTGAAGTTTCAGGGGGCAAGACAAGCAAGCAGCCCCAGTCTCTGTGCCTCTGTGCGAGCAGTGCCATGGGCAGATGAGGCTGAGCAACAGCTTTCCAGGCTAGCTCTTTCTGCCTGCCAGCTATCTGCAGACGTTCGCATTTTCAGAGCAGCGCTGCCGGAGGCGCCCGGCACAGACCACCTAAGGTACGTTTGAAGTTTCAGGGGGCAAGACAAGCAAGCAGCCCCAGTCTCTGTGCCTCTGTGCGAGCAGTGCCATGGGCAGATGAGGCTGAGCAACAGCTTTCCAGGCTAGCTCTTTCTGCCTGCCAGCTATCTGCAGACGTTCGCATTTTCAGAGCAGCGCTGCCGGAGGCGCCCGGCACAGACCACCTAAGCTGCGTTTGAAGTTTCAGGGGGCAAGACAAGCAAGCAGCCCCAGTCTCTGTGCCTCTGTGCGAGCAGTGCCATGGGCAGATGAGGCTGAGCAACAGCCTTCCAGGCTAGCTCTTTCTGCCTGCCATCTATCTGCAGACGTTCGCATTTTCAGAGCAGCGCTGCCGGAGGCGCCTGGCACAGACAACCTAAGCTACGTTTGAAGTTTGAGGGGGAAAGACAAGCACGCAGCCCCAGTCTCTGTGCCTCTGTGCGAGCAGTGCCATGGGCAGATGAGGCTAAGCAACAGCTTTCCAGGCTAGCTCTTTCTGCCTGCCAGCTATCTGCAGACGTTCGCATTTTCGGAGCAGCGCTGCCGGAGGCGCCTGGCACAGACCACCTAAGCTACGTTTGAAGTTTGAGGGGGCAAGACAAGCAAGCAGCCCCAGTCTCTGTGCCTCTGTGCGAGCAGTGCCATGGGCAGATGAGGCTGAGCAACAGCTTTGCAGGCTAGCTCTTTCTGCCTGCCAGCTATCTGCAGACGTTCGCATTTTCAGAGCAGCGCTGCCGGAGGCGCCCGGCACAGACCACCTAAGCTACGTTTGAAGTTTGAGGGGGCAAGACAAGCAAGCAGCCCCAGTCTCTGTGCCTCTGTGCGAGCAGTGCCATGGGCAGATGAGGCTGAGCAACAGCTTTCCAGGCTAGCTCTTTCTGCCTGCCAGCTATCTGCAGACGTTCGCATTTTCGGAGCAGGGCTGCCGGAGGCGCCCGGCACAGACCACCTAAGCTACGTTTGAAGTTTGAGGGGGCAAGACAAGCAAGCAGCCCCAGTCTCTGTGCCTCTGTGCGAGCAGTGCCATGGGCAGATGAGGCTGAGCAACAGCTTTCCAGGCTAGCTCTTTCTGCCTGCCAGCTATCTGCAGACGTTCGCATTTTCGGAGCAGCGCTGCCGGAGGCGCCCGGCACAGACCACCTAAGCTACGTTTGAAGTTTGAGGGGGCAAGACAAGCACGCAGCCCCAGTCTCTGTGCCTCTGTGCGAGCAGTGCCATGGGCAGATGAGGCTGAGCAACAGCTTTCCAGGCTAGCTCTTTCTGCCTGCCAGCTATCTGCAGACGTTCGCATTTTCAGAGCAGCGCTGCCGGAGGCGCCCGGCACAGACCACCTAAGCTACGTTTGAAGTTTGAGGGGGCAAGACAAGCACGCAGCCCCAGTCTCTGTGCCTCTGTGCGAGCAGTGCCATGGGCAGATGAGGCTGAGCAACAGCTTTCCAGGCTAGCTCTTTCTGCCTGCCAGCTATCTGCAGACGTTCGCATTTTCAGAGCAGCGCAGCAGGAGGCGCCCGGCACAGACCACCTAAGCTACGTTTGAAGTTTCAGGGGGCAAGACAAGCACGCAGCCTCAGTCTCTGTGCCTCTGTGCGAGCAGTGCCATGGGCAGATGAGGCTGAGCAACAGCTTTCCAGGCTAGCTCTTTCTGCCTGCCAGCTATCTGCAGACGTTCGCATTTTGAGAGCAGTGCTGCCGGAGGAGCCCGGCACAGACCACCTAAGCTACGTTTGAAGTTTGAGGGGGCAAGACAAGCAAGCAGCCCCAGTCTCTGTGCCTCTGTGCGAGCAGTGCCATGGGCAGATGAGGCTGAGCAACAGCTTTCCAGGCTAGCTCTTTCTGCCTGCCAGCTATCTGCAGACGTTCGCATTTTCAGAGCAGCGCTGCCGGAGGCGCCTGGCACAGACAACCTAAGCTACGTTTGAAGTTTGAGGGGGAAAGACAAGCACGCAGCCCCAGTCTCTGTGCCTCTGTGCGAGCAGTGCCATGGGCAGATGAGGCTAAGCAACAGCTTTCCAGGCTAGCTCTTTCTGCCTGCCAGCTATCTGCAGACGTTCGCATTTTCGGAGCAGCGCTGCCGGAGGCGCCTGGCACAGACCACCTAAGCTACGTTTGAAGTTTGAGGGGGCAAGACAAGCAAGCAGCCCCAGTCTCTGTGCCTCTGTGCGAGCAGTGCCATGGGCAGATGAGGCTGAGCAACAGCTTTGCAGGCTAGCTCTTTCTGCCTGCCAGCTATCTGCAGACGTTCGCATTTTCAGAGCAGCGCTGCCGGAGGCGCCCGGCACAGACCACCTAAGCTACGTTTGAAGTTTGAGGGGGCAAGACAAGCAAGCAGCCCCAGTCTCTGTGCCTCTGTGCGAGCAGTGCCATGGGCAGATGAGGCTGAGCAACAGCTTTCCAGGCTAGCTCTTTCTGCCTGCCAGCTATCTGCAGACGTTCGCATTTTCGGAGCAGGGCTGCCGGAGGCGCCCGGCACAGACCACCTAAGCTACGTTTGAAGTTTGAGGGGGCAAGACAAGCAAGCAGCCCCAGTCTCTGTGCCTCTGTGCGAGCAGTGCCATGGGCAGATGAGGCTGAGCAACAGCTTTCCAGGCTAGCTCTTTCTGCCTGCCATCTATCTGCAGACGTTCGCATTTTCGGAGCAGCGCTGCCGGAGGCGCCCGGCACAGACCACCTAAGCTACGTTTGAAGTTTCAGGGGGCAAGACAAGCACGCAGCCCCAGTCTCTGTGCCTCTGTGCGAGCAGTGCCATGGGCAGATGAGGCTGAGCAACAGCTTTCCAGGCTAGCTCTTTCTGCCTGCCAGCTATCTGCAGACGTTCGCATTTTCAGAGCAGCGCTGCCGGAGGCGCCCGGCACAGACCACCTAAGCTACGTTTGAAGTTTGAGGGGACAAGACAAGCAAGCAGCCCCAGTCTCTGTGCCTCTGTGCGAGCAGTGCCATGGGCAGATGAGGCTGAGCAACAGCTTTCCAGTCTAGCTCTTTCTGCCTGCCAGCTATCTGCAGACGTTCGCATTTTCGGAGCAGCGCTGCCGGAGGCGCCCGGCACAGACCACCTAAGCTACGTTTGAAGTTTGAGGGGGCAAGACAAGCACGCAGCCCCAGTCTCTGTGCCTCTGTGCGAGCAGTGCCATGGGCAGATGAGGCTGAGCAACAGCTTTCCAGGCTAGCTCTTTCTGCCTGCCAGCTATCTGCAGACGTTCGCATTTTCAGAGCAGCGCTGCCGGAGGCGCCCGGCACAGACCACCTAAGCTACGTTTGAAGTTTGAGGGGGCAAGACAAGCACGCAGCCCCAGTCTCTGTGCCTCTGTGCGAGCAGTGCCATGGGCAGATGAGGCTGAGCAACAGCTTTCCAGGCTAGCTCTTTCTGCCTGCCAGCTATCTGCAGACGTTCGCATTTTCAGAGCAGCGCTGCCGGAGGCGCCCAGCACAGACCACCTAAGCTACGTTTGAAGTTTGAGGGGGCAAGACAAGCACGCAGCCCCAGTCTCTGTGCCTCTGTGCGAGCAGTGCCATGGGCAGATGAGGCTGAGCAACAGCTTTCCAGGCTAGCTCTTTCTGCCTGCCAGCTATCTGCAGACGTTCGCATTTTCAGAGCAGCGCAGCAGGAGGCGCCCGGCACAGACCACCTAAGCTACGTTTGAAGTTTCAGGGGGCAAGACAAGCACGCAGCCTCAGTCTCTGTGCCTCTGTGCGAGCAGTGCCATGGGCAGATGAGGCTGAGCAACAGCTTTCCAGGCTAGCTCTTTCTGCCTGCCAGCTATCTGCAGACGTTCGCATTTTGAGAGCAGTGCTGCCGGAGGAGCCCGGCACAGACCACCTAAGCTACGTTTGAAGTTTGAGGGGGCAAGACAAGCAAGCAGCCCCAGTCTCTGTGCCTCTGTGCGAGCAGTGCCATGGGCAGATGAGGCTGAGCAACAGCTTTCCAGGCTAGCTCTTTCTGCCTGCCAGCTATCTGCAGACGTTCGCATTTTCGGAGCAGCGCTGCCGGAGGCGCCCGGCACAGACCACCTAAGCTACGTTTGAAGTTTGAGGGGGCAAGACAAGCACGCAGCCCCAGTCTCTGTGCCTCTGTGCGAGCAGTGCCATGGGCAGATGAGGCTGAGCAACAGCTTTCCAGGCTAGCTCTTTCTGCCTGCCAGCTATCTGCAGACGTTCGCATTTTCAGAGCAGCGCTGCCGGAGGCGCCCGGCACAGACCACCTAAGTTACGTTTGAAGTTTAGGGGTGCAAGACAAGCAAGCAGCCCCAGTCTCTGTGCCTCTGTGCGAGCAGTGCCATGGGCAGATGAGGCTGAGCAACAGCTTTCCAGGCTAGCTCTTTCTGCCTGCCAGCTATCTGCAGACGTTCGCATTTTCGGAGCAGCGCTGCCGGAGGCGCCCGGCACAGACCACCTAAGCTACGTTTGAAGTTTGAGGGGACAAGACAAGCAAGCAGCCCCAGTCTCTGTGCCTCTGTGCGAGCAGTGCCATGGGCAGATGAGGCTGAGCAACAGCTTTCCAGGCTAGCTCTTTCTGCCTGCCAGCTATCTGCAGACGTTGGCATTTTCAGAGCAGCGCTGCCGGAGGCGCCCGGCACAGACCACCTAAGCTACGTTTGAAGTTTGAGGGGGCAAGACAAGCAAGCAGCCCCAGTCTCTGTGCCTCTGTGCGAGCAGTGCCATGGGCAGATGAGGCTGAGCAACAGCTTTCCAGGCTAGCTCTTTCTGCCTGCCAGCTATCTGCAGACGTTCGCATTTTCAGAGCAGTGCTGCCGGAGGCGCCCGGCACAGACCACCTAAGCTACGTTTGAAGTTTGAGGGGGCAAGACAAGCAAGCAGCCCCAGTCTCTGTGCCTCTGTGCGAGCAGTGCCATGGGCAGATGAGGCTGAGCAACAGCTTTCCAGGCTAGCTCTTTCTGCCTGCCAGCTATCTGCAGATGTTCGCATTTTCAGAGCAGCGCTGCCGGAGGCGCCCGGCACAGACCACCTAAGCTACGTTTGAAGTTTGAGGTGGAAAGACAAGCAAGCAGCCCCAGTCTCTGTGCCTCTGTGCGAGCAGTGCCATGGGCAGATGAGGCTGAGCAACAGCTTTCCAGGCTAGCTCTTTCTGCCTGCCAGCTATCTGCAGACGTTCGCATTTTCAGAGCAGCGCTGCCGGAGGCGCCCGGCACAGACCACCTAAGCTACGTTTGAAGTTTGAGGGGACAAGACAAGCAAGCAGCCCCAGTCTCTGTGCCTCTGTGCGAGCAGTGCCATGGGCAGATGAGGCTGAGCAACAGCTTTCCAGGCTAGCTCTTTCTGCCTGCCAGCTATCTGCAGACGTTCGCATTTTCGGAGCAGCGCTGCCGGAGGCGCCCGGCACAGACCACCTAAGCTACGTTTGAAGTTTGAGGGGGCAAGACAAGTAAGCAGCCCCAGTCTCTGTGCCTCTGTGCGAGCAGTGCCATGGGCAGATGAGGCTGAGCAACAGCTTTCCAGGCTAGCTCTTTCTGCCTGCCAGCTATCTGCAGACGTTCGCATTTTCGGAGCAGCGCTGCCGGAGGCGCCCGGCACAGACCACCTAAGCTACTTTTGAAGTTTGAGGGGACAAGACAAGCACGCAGCCCCAGTCTCTGTGCCTCTGTGCGAGCAGTGCCATGGGCAGATGAGGCTGAGCAACAGCTTTCCAGGCTAGCTCTTTCTGCCTGCCATCTATCTGCAGACGTTCGCATTTTCGGAGCATCGCTGCCGGAGGCGCCCGGCACAGACCACCTAAGTTACGTTTGAAGTTTGAGGGGACAAGACAAGCAAGCAGCCCCAGTCTCTGTGCCTCTGTGCGAGCAGTGCCATGGGCAGATGAGGCTGAGCAACAGCTTTCCAGGCTAGCTCTTTCTGCCTGCCAGCTATCTGCAGACGTTCGCATTTTCAGAGCAGCGCTGCCAGAGGCGCCCGGCACAGACCACCTAAGCTACGTTTGAAGTTTGAGGGGGCAAGACAAGCACGCAGCCCCAGTCTCTGTGCCTCTGTGCGAGCAGTGCCATGGGCAGATGAGGCTGAGCAACAGCTTTCCAGGCTAGCTCTTTCTGCCTGCCAGCTATCTGCAGACGTTCGCATTTTCGGAGCAGCGCTGCCGGAGGCGCCTGGCACAGACCACCTAAGCTACGTTTGAAGTTTCAGGGGGCAAGACAAGCACGCAGCCCCAGTCTCTGTGCCTCTGTGCGAGCAGTGCCATGGGCAGATGAGGCTGAGCAACAGCTTTGCAGGCTAGCTCTTTCTGCCTGCCAGCTATCTGCAGACGTTCGCATTTTCAGAGCAGCGCTGCCGGAGGCGCCCGGCACAGACCACCTAAGCTACGTTTGAAGTTTGAGGGGGCAAGACAAGCAAGCAGCCCCAGTCTCTGTGCCTCTGTGCGAGCAGTGCCATGGGCAGATGAGGCTGAGCAACAGCTTTCCAGTCTAGCTCTTTCTGCCTGCCAGCTATCTGCAGACGTTCGCATTTTCGGAGCAGCGCTGCCGGAGGCGCCCGGCACAGACCACCTAAGCTACGTTTGAAGTTTGAGGGGGCAAGACAAGCAAGCAGCCCCAGTCTCTGTGCCTCTGTGCGAGCAGTGCCATGGGCAGATGAGGCTGAGCAACAGCTTTCCAGGCTAGCTCTTTCTGCCTGCCATCTATCTGCAGACGTTCGCATTTTCGGAGCAGCGCTGCCGGAGGCGCCCGGCAGGGACCACCTAAGCTACGTTTGAAGTTTGAGGGGGCAAGACAAGCACGCAGCCCCAGTCTCTGTGCCTCTGTGCGACCAGTGCCATGGGCAGATGAGGCTGAGCAACAGCTTTCCAGGCTAGCTCTTTCTGCCTGCCAGCTATCTGCAGACGTTCGCATTTTCAGAGCAGCGGTGCCGGAGGCGCCCGGCACAGACCACCTAAGCTACGTTTGAAGTTTCAGGGGGCAAGACAAGCACGCAGCCCCAGTCTCTGTGCCTCTGTGAGAGCAGTGCCATGGGCAGATGAGGCTGAGCAACAGCTTTCCAGGCTAGCTCTTTCTGCCTGCCAGCTATCTGCAGACGTTCGCATTTTCGGAGCAGCGCTGCCGGAGGCGCCCGGCACAGACCACCTAAGCTACGTTTGAAGTTTGAGGGGGCAAGACAAGCAAGCAGCCCCAGTCTCTGTGCCTCTGTGCGAGCAGTGCCATGGGCAGATGAGGCTGAGCAACAGCTTTCCAGGCTAGCTCTTTCTGCCTGCCAGCTATCTGCAGACGTTCGCATTTTCGGAGCAGCGCTGCCGGAGGCGCCCGGCACAGACCACCTAAGCTACGTTTGAAGTTTCAGGGGGCAAGACAAGCAAGCAGCCCCAGTCTCTGTGCCTCTGTGTGAGCAGTGCCATGGGCAGATGAGGCTGAGCAACAGCTTTCCAGGCTAGCTCTTTCTGCCTGCCAGCTATCTGCAGACGTTCGCATTTTCGGAGCAGCGCTGCCGAAGGCGCCCGGCACAGACCACCTAAGCTACGTTTGAAGTTTGAGGGGGCAAGACAAGCAAGCAGCCCCAGTCTCTGTGCCTCTGTGCGAGCAGTGCCATGGGCAGATGAGGCTGAGCAACAGCTTTCCAGGCTAGCTCTTTCTGCCTGCCAGCTATCTGCAGACGTTCGCATTTTCGGAGCAGCGCTGCCGGAGGCGCCCTGCACAGACCACCTAAGCTACGTTTGAAGTTTGAGGGGACAAGACAAGCAAGCAGCCCCAGTCTCTGTGCCTCTGTGCGAGCAGTGCCATGGGCAGATGAGGCTGAGCAACAGCTTTCCAGGCTAGCTCTTTCTGCCTGCCAGCTATCTGCAGACGTTCGCATTTTCAGAGCAGCGCTGCCGGAGGCGCCCGGCACAGACCACCTAAGCTACGTTTGAAGTTTGAGGGGGCAAGACAAGCACGCAGCCCCAGTCTCTGTGCCTCTGTGCGAGCAGTGCCATGGGCAGATGAGGATGAGCAACAGCTTTCCAGGCTAGCTCTTTCTGCCTGCCAGCTATCTGCAGACGTTCGCATTTTCAGAGCAGCGCTGCCGGAGGCGCCCGGCACAGACCACCTAAGCTACGTTTGAAGTTTGAGGGGGCAAGACAAGCACGCAGCCCCAGTCTCTGTGCCTCTGTGCGAGCAGTGCCATGGGCAGATGAGGCTGAGCAACAGCTTTCCAGGCTAGCTCTTTCTGCCTGCCAGCTATCTGCAGACGTTCGCATTTTCGGAGCAGCCTGCTGGAGGCGCCCGGCACAGACCACCTAAGCTACGTTTGAAGTTTGAGGGGGCAAGACAAGCAAGCAGCCCCAGTCTCTGTGCCTCTGTGTGAGCAGTGCCATGGGCAGATGAGGCTGAGCAACAGCTTTCCAGGCTAGCTCTTTCTGCCTGCCAGCTATCTGCAGACGTTCGCATTTTCAGAGCAGCGCTGCCGGAGGCGCCCGGCACAGACCACCTAAGCTACGTGTGAAGTTTAGGGGGGCAAGACAAGTAAGCAGCCCCAGTCTCTGTGCCTCTGTGCGAGCAGTGCCATGGGCAGATGAGGCTGAGCAACAGCTTTCCAGGCTAGCTCTTTCTGCCTGCCATCTATCTGCAGACGTTCGCATTTTCGGAGCAGCGCTGCCGGAGGCGCCCGGCACAGACCACCTAAGCTACGTTTGAAGTTTGAGGGGACAAGACAAGCAAGCAGCCCCAGTCTCTGTGCCTCTGTGCGAGCAGTGCCATGGGCAGATGAGGCTGAGCAACAGCTTTCCAGGCTAGCTCTTTCTGCCTGCCAGCTATCTGCAGACGTTCGCATTTTCGGAGCAGCGCTGCCGGAGGCGCCCGGCACAGACAACCTAAGCTACGTTTGAAGTTTGAGGGGGCAAGACAAGCACGCAGCCCCAGTCTCTGTGCCTCTGTGCGAGCAGTGCCATGGGCAGATGAGGCTGAGCAACACCTTTCCAGGCTAGCTCTTTCTGCCTGCCAGCTATCTGCAGACGTTCGCATTTTCAGAGCAGCGCTGCCGGAGGCGCCCGGCACAGACCACCTAAGCTACGTTTGAAGTTTGAGGGGGCAAGACAAGCAAGCAGCCCCAGTCTCTGTGCCTCTGTGCGAGCAGTGCCATGGGCAGATGAGGCTGAGCAACAGCTTTCCAGGCTAGCTCTTTCTGCCTGCCAGCTATCTGCAGACGTTCGCATTTTCAGAGCAGCGCTGCCGGAGGCGCCCGGCACAGACCACCTAAGCTACGTTTGAAGTTTGAGGGGGCAAGACAAGCAAGCAGCCCCAGTCTCTGTGCCTCTGTGCGAGCAGTGCCATGGGCAGATGAGGCTGAGCAACAGCTTTCCAGGCTAGCTCTTTCTGCCTGCCAGCTATCTGCAGACGTTCGCATTTTCAGAGCAGCGCTGCCGGAGGCGCCCGGCACAGACCACCTAAGCTACGTTTGAAGTTTGAGGGGGCAAGACAAGCAAGCAGCCCCAGTCTCTGTGCCTCTGTGCGAGCAGTGCCATGGGCAGATGAGGCTGAGCAACAGCTTTCCAGGCTAGCTCTTTCTGCCTGCCAGCTATCTGCAGACGTTCGCATTTTCAGAGCAGCGCTGCCGGAGGCGCCCGGCACAGACCACCTAAGGTACGTTTGAAGTTTCAGGGGGCAAGACAAGCAAGCAGCCCCAGTCTCTGTGCCTCTGTGCGAGCAGTGCCATGGGCAGATGAGGCTGAGCAACAGCTTTCCAGGCTAGCTCTTTCTGCCTGCCAGCTATCTGCAGACGTTCGCATTTTCAGAGCAGCGCTGCCGGAGGCGCCCGGCACAGACCACCTAAGCTGCGTTTGAAGTTTCAGGGGGCAAGACAAGCAAGCAGCCCCAGTCTCTGTGCCTCTGTGCGAGCAGTGCCATGGGCAGATGAGGCTGAGCAACAGCCTTCCAGGCTAGCTCTTTCTGCCTGCCATCTATCTGCAGACGTTCGCATTTTCAGAGCAGCGCTGCCGGAGGCGCCTGGCACAGACAACCTAAGCTACGTTTGAAGTTTGAGGGGGAAAGACAAGCACGCAGCCCCAGTCTCTGTGCCTCTGTGCGAGCAGTGCCATGGGCAGATGAGGCTAAGCAACAGCTTTCCAGGCTAGCTCTTTCTGCCTGCCAGCTATCTGCAGACGTTCGCATTTTCGGAGCAGCGCTGCCGGAGGCGCCTGGCACAGACCACCTAAGCTACGTTTGAAGTTTGAGGGGGCAAGACAAGCAAGCAGCCCCAGTCTCTGTGCCTCTGTGCGAGCAGTGCCATGGGCAGATGAGGCTGAGCAACAGCTTTGCAGGCTAGCTCTTTCTGCCTGCCAGCTATCTGCAGACGTTCGCATTTTCAGAGCAGCGCTGCCGGAGGCGCCCGGCACAGACCACCTAAGCTACGTTTGAAGTTTGAGGGGGCAAGACAAGCAAGCAGCCCCAGTCTCTGTGCCTCTGTGCGAGCAGTGCCATGGGCAGATGAGGCTGAGCAACAGCTTTCCAGGCTAGCTCTTTCTGCCTGCCAGCTATCTGCAGACGTTCGCATTTTCGGAGCAGGGCTGCCGGAGGCGCCCGGCACAGACCACCTAAGCTACGTTTGAAGTTTGAGGGGGCAAGACAAGCAAGCAGCCCCAGTCTCTGTGCCTCTGTGCGAGCAGTGCCATGGGCAGATGAGGCTGAGCAACAGCTTTCCAGGCTAGCTCTTTCTGCCTGCCAGCTATCTGCAGACGTTCGCATTTTCGGAGCAGCGCTGCCGGAGGCGCCCGGCACAGACCACCTAAGCTACGTTTGAAGTTTGAGGGGGCAAGACAAGCACGCAGCCCCAGTCTCTGTGCCTCTGTGCGAGCAGTGCCATGGGCAGATGAGGCTGAGCAACAGCTTTCCAGGCTAGCTCTTTCTGCCTGCCAGCTATCTGCAGACGTTCGCATTTTCAGAGCAGCGCTGCCGGAGGCGCCCGGCACAGACCACCTAAGCTACGTTTGAAGTTTGAGGGGGCAAGACAAGCACGCAGCCCCAGTCTCTGTGCCTCTGTGCGAGCAGTGCCATGGGCAGATGAGGCTGAGCAACAGCTTTCCAGGCTAGCTCTTTCTGCCTGCCAGCTATCTGCAGACGTTCGCATTTTCAGAGCAGCGCAGCAGGAGGCGCCCGGCACAGACCACCTAAGCTACGTTTGAAGTTTCAGGGGGCAAGACAAGCACGCAGCCTCAGTCTCTGTGCCTCTGTGCGAGCAGTGCCATGGGCAGATGAGGCTGAGCAACAGCTTTCCAGGCTAGCTCTTTCTGCCTGCCAGCTATCTGCAGACGTTCGCATTTTGAGAGCAGTGCTGCCGGAGGAGCCCGGCACAGACCACCTAAGCTACGTTTGAAGTTTGAGGGGGCAAGACAAGCAAGCAGCCCCAGTCTCTGTGCCTCTGTGCGAGCAGTGCCATGGGCAGATGAGGCTGAGCAACAGCTTTCCAGGCTAGCTCTTTCTGCCTGCCAGCTATCTGCAGACGTTCGCATTTTCAGAGCAGCGCTGCCGGAGGCGCCTGGCACAGACAACCTAAGCTACGTTTGAAGTTTGAGGGGGAAAGACAAGCACGCAGCCCCAGTCTCTGTGCCTCTGTGCGAGCAGTGCCATGGGCAGATGAGGC
Source organism: Opisthocomus hoazin (assembly GCF_030867145.1). Classification (NCBI taxonomy): domain Eukaryota; kingdom Metazoa; phylum Chordata; class Aves; order Opisthocomiformes; family Opisthocomidae; genus Opisthocomus; species Opisthocomus hoazin. The sequence goes on from NW_027448955.1 coordinate 49,095, forward strand.
TAAGCAACAGCTTTCCAGGCTAGCTCTTTCTGCCTGCCAGCTATCTGCAGACGTTCGCATTTTCGGAGCAGCGCTGCCGGAGGCGCCTGGCACAGACCACCTAAGCTACGTTTGAAGTTTGAGGGGGCAAGACAAGCAAGCAGCCCCAGTCTCTGTGCCTCTGTGCGAGCAGTGCCATGGGCAGATGAGGCTGAGCAACAGCTTTGCAGGCTAGCTCTTTCTGCCTGCCAGCTATCTGCAGACGTTCGCATTTTCAGAGCAGCGCTGCCGGAGGCGCCCGGCACAGACCACCTAAGCTACGTTTGAAGTTTGAGGGGGCAAGACAAGCAAGCAGCCCCAGTCTCTGTGCCTCTGTGCGAGCAGTGCCATGGGCAGATGAGGCTGAGCAACAGCTTTCCAGGCTAGCTCTTTCTGCCTGCCAGCTATCTGCAGACGTTCGCATTTTCGGAGCAGGGCTGCCGGAGGCGCCCGGCACAGACCACCTAAGCTACGTTTGAAGTTTGAGGGGGCAAGACAAGCAAGCAGCCCCAGTCTCTGTGCCTCTGTGCGAGCAGTGCCATGGGCAGATGAGGCTGAGCAACAGCTTTCCAGGCTAGCTCTTTCTGCCTGCCATCTATCTGCAGACGTTCGCATTTTCGGAGCAGCGCTGCCGGAGGCGCCCGGCACAGACCACCTAAGCTACGTTTGAAGTTTCAGGGGGCAAGACAAGCACGCAGCCCCAGTCTCTGTGCCTCTGTGCGAGCAGTGCCATGGGCAGATGAGGCTGAGCAACAGCTTTCCAGGCTAGCTCTTTCTGCCTGCCAGCTATCTGCAGACGTTCGCATTTTCAGAGCAGCGCTGCCGGAGGCGCCCGGCACAGACCACCTAAGCTACGTTTGAAGTTTGAGGGGACAAGACAAGCAAGCAGCCCCAGTCTCTGTGCCTCTGTGCGAGCAGTGCCATGGGCAGATGAGGCTGAGCAACAGCTTTCCAGTCTAGCTCTTTCTGCCTGCCAGCTATCTGCAGACGTTCGCATTTTCGGAGCAGCGCTGCCGGAGGCGCCCGGCACAGACCACCTAAGCTACGTTTGAAGTTTGAGGGGGCAAGACAAGCACGCAGCCCCAGTCTCTGTGCCTCTGTGCGAGCAGTGCCATGGGCAGATGAGGCTGAGCAACAGCTTTCCAGGCTAGCTCTTTCTGCCTGCCAGCTATCTGCAGACGTTCGCATTTTCAGAGCAGCGCTGCCGGAGGCGCCCGGCACAGACCACCTAAGCTACGTTTGAAGTTTGAGGGGGCAAGACAAGCACGCAGCCCCAGTCTCTGTGCCTCTGTGCGAGCAGTGCCATGGGCAGATGAGGCTGAGCAACAGCTTTCCAGGCTAGCTCTTTCTGCCTGCCAGCTATCTGCAGACGTTCGCATTTTCGGAGCAGCGCTGCCGGAGGCGCCCAGCACAGACCACCTAAGCTACGTTTGAAGTTTGAGGGGGCAAGACAAGCACGCAGCCCCAGTCTCTGTGCCTCTGTGCGAGCAGTGCCATGGGCAGATGAGGCTGAGCAACAGCTTTCCAGGCTAGCTCTTTCTGCCTGCCAGCTATCTGCAGACGTTCGCATTTTCAGAGCAGCGCAGCAGGAGGCGCCCGGCACAGACCACCTAAGCTACGTTTGAAGTTTCAGGGGGCAAGACAAGCACGCAGCCTCAGTCTCTGTGCCTCTGTGCGAGCAGTGCCATGGGCAGATGAGGCTGAGCAACAGCTTTCCAGGCTAGCTCTTTCTGCCTGCCAGCTATCTGCAGACGTTCGCATTTTGAGAGCAGTGCTGCCGGAGGAGCCCGGCACAGACCACCTAAGCTACGTTTGAAGTTTGAGGGGGCAAGACAAGCAAGCAGCCCCAGTCTCTGTGCCTCTGTGCGAGCAGTGCCATGGGCAGATGAGGCTGAGCAACAGCTTTCCAGGCTAGCTCTTTCTGCCTGCCAGCTATCTGCAGACGTTCGCATTTTCGGAGCAGCGCTGCCGGAGGCGCCCGGCACAGACCACCTAAGCTACGTTTGAAGTTTGAGGGGGCAAGACAAGCACGCAGCCCCAGTCTCTGTGCCTCTGTGCGAGCAGTGCCATGGGCAGATGAGGCTGAGCAACAGCTTTCCAGGCTAGCTCTTTCTGCCTGCCAGCTATCTGCAGACGTTCGCATTTTCAGAGCAGCGCTGCCGGAGGCGCCCGGCACAGACCACCTAAGTTACGTTTGAAGTTTAGGGGTGCAAGACAAGCAAGCAGCCCCAGTCTCTGTGCCTCTGTGCGAGCAGTGCCATGGGCAGATGAGGCTGAGCAACAGCTTTCCAGGCTAGCTCTTTCTGCCTGCCAGCTATCTGCAGACGTTCGCATTTTCGGAGCAGCGCTGCCGGAGGCGCCCGGCACAGACCACCTAAGCTACGTTTGAAGTTTGAGGGGACAAGACAAGCAAGCAGCCCCAGTCTCTGTGCCTCTGTGCGAGCAGTGCCATGGGCAGATGAGGCTGAGCAACAGCTTTCCAGGCTAGCTCTTTCTGCCTGCCAGCTATCTGCAGACGTTGGCATTTTCAGAGCAGCGCTGCCGGAGGCGCCCGGCACAGACCACCTAAGCTACGTTTGAAGTTTGAGGGGGCAAGACAAGCAAGCAGCCCCAGTCTCTGTGCCTCTGTGCGAGCAGTGCCATGGGCAGATGAGGCTGAGCAACAGCTTTCCAGGCTAGCTCTTTCTGCCTGCCAGCTATCTGCAGACGTTCGCATTTTCAGAGCAGTGCTGCCGGAGGCGCCCGGCACAGACCACCTAAGCTACGTTTGAAGTTTGAGGGGGCAAGACAAGCAAGCAGCCCCAGTCTCTGTGCCTCTGTGCGAGCAGTGCCATGGGCAGATGAGGCTGAGCAACAGCTTTCCAGGCTAGCTCTTTCTGCCTGCCAGCTATCTGCAGATGTTCGCATTTTCAGAGCAGCGCTGCCGGAGGCGCCCGGCACAGACCACCTAAGCTACGTTTGAAGTTTGAGGTGGAAAGACAAGCAAGCAGCCCCAGTCTCTGTGCCTCTGTGCGAGCAGTGCCATGGGCAGATGAGGCTGAGCAACAGCTTTCCAGGCTAGCTCTTTCTGCCTGCCAGCTATCTGCAGACGTTCGCATTTTCAGAGCAGCGCTGCCGGAGGCGCCCGGCACAGACCACCTAAGCTACGTTTGAAGTTTGAGGGGACAAGACAAGCAAGCAGCCCCAGTCTCTGTGCCTCTGTGCGAGCAGTGCCATGGGCAGATGAGGCTGAGCAACAGCTTTCCAGGCTAGCTCTTTCTGCCTGCCAGCTATCTGCAGACGTTCGCATTTTCGGAGCAGCGCTGCCGGAGGCGCCCGGCACAGACCACCTAAGCTACGTTTGAAGTTTGAGGGGGCAAGACAAGCACGCAGCCCCAGTCTCTGTGCCTCTGTGCGAGCAGTGCCATGGGCAGATGAGGCTGAGCAACAGCTTTCCAGGCTAGCTCTTTCTGCCTGCCAGCTATCTGCAGACGTTCGCATTTTCGGAGCAGCGCTGCCGGAGGCGCCCGGCACAGACCACCTAAGCTACGTTTGAAGTTTGAGGGGGCAAGACAAGTAAGCAGCCCCAGTCTCTGTGCCTCTGTGCGAGCAGTGCCATGGGCAGATGAGGCTGAGCAACAGCTTTCCAGGCTAGCTCTTTCTGCCTGCCAGCTATCTGCAGACGTTCGCATTTTCGGAGCAGCGCTGCCGGAGGCGCCCGGCACAGACCACCTAAGCTACTTTTGAAGTTTGAGGGGACAAGACAAGCAAGCAGCCCCAGTCTCTGTGCCTCTGTGCGAGCAGTGCCATGGGCAGATGAGGCTGAGCAACAGCTTTCCAGGCTAGCTCTTTCTGCCTGCCATCTATCTGCAGACGTTCGCATTTTCGGAGCATCGCTGCCGGAGGCGCCCGGCACAGACCACCTAAGTTACGTTTGAAGTTTGAGGGGACAAGACAAGCAAGCAGCCCCAGTCTCTGTGCCTCTGTGCGAGCAGTGCCATGGGCAGATGAGGCTGAGCAACAGCTTTCCAGGCTAGCTCTTTCTGCCTGCCAGCTATCTGCAGACGTTCGCATTTTCAGAGCAGCGCTGCCAGAGGCGCCCGGCACAGACCACCTAAGCTACGTTTGAAGTTTGAGGGGGCAAGACAAGCACGCAGCCCCAGTCTCTGTGCCTCTGTGCGAGCAGTGCCATGGGCAGATGAGGCTGAGCAACAGCTTTCCAGGCTAGCTCTTTCTGCCTGCCAGCTATCTGCAGACGTTCGCATTTTCGGAGCAGCGCTGCCGGAGGCGCCTGGCACAGACCACCTAAGCTACGTTTGAAGTTTCAGGGGGCAAGACAAGCACGCAGCCCCAGTCTCTGTGCCTCTGTGCGAGCAGTGCCATGGGCAGATGAGGCTGAGCAACAGCTTTGCAGGCTAGCTCTTTCTGCCTGCCAGCTATCTGCAGACGTTCGCATTTTCAGAGCAGCGCTGCCGGAGGCGCCCGGCACAGACCACCTAAGCTACGTTTGAAGTTTGAGGGGGCAAGACAAGCAAGCAGCCCCAGTCTCTGTGCCTCTGTGCGAGCAGTGCCATGGGCAGATGAGGCTGAGCAACAGCTTTCCAGTCTAGCTCTTTCTGCCTGCCAGCTATCTGCAGACGTTCGCATTTTCGGAGCAGCGCTGCCGGAGGCGCCCGGCACAGACCACCTAAGCTACGTTTGAAGTTTGAGGGGGCAAGACAAGCAAGCAGCCCCAGTCTCTGTGCCTCTGTGCGAGCAGTGCCATGGGCAGATGAGGCTGAGCAACAGCTTTCCAGGCTAGCTCTTTCTGCCTGCCATCTATCTGCAGACGTTCGCATTTTCGGAGCAGCGCTGCCGGAGGCGCCCGGCAGGGACCACCTAAGCTACGTTTGAAGTTTGAGGGGGCAAGACAAGCACGCAGCCCCAGTCTCTGTGCCTCTGTGCGACCAGTGCCATGGGCAGATGAGGCTGAGCAACAGCTTTCCAGGCTAGCTCTTTCTGCCTGCCAGCTATCTGCAGACGTTCGCATTTTCAGAGCAGCGGTGCCGGAGGCGCCCGGCACAGACCACCTAAGCTACGTTTGAAGTTTCAGGGGGCAAGACAAGCACGCAGCCCCAGTCTCTGTGCCTCTGTGAGAGCAGTGCCATGGGCAGATGAGGCTGAGCAACAGCTTTCCAGGCTAGCTCTTTCTGCCTGCCAGCTATCTGCAGACGTTCGCATTTTCGGAGCAGCGCTGCCGGAGGCGCCCGGCACAGACCACCTAAGCTACGTTTGAAGTTTGAGGGGGCAAGACAAGCAAGCAGCCCCAGTCTCTGTGCCTCTGTGCGAGCAGTGCCATGGGCAGATGAGGCTGAGCAACAGCTTTCCAGGCTAGCTCTTTCTGCCTGCCAGCTATCTGCAGACGTTCGCATTTTCGGAGCAGCGCTGCCGGAGGCGCCCGGCACAGACCACCTAAGCTACGTTTGAAGTTTCAGGGGGCAAGACAAGCAAGCAGCCCCAGTCTCTGTGCCTCTGTGTGAGCAGTGCCATGGGCAGATGAGGCTGAGCAACAGCTTTCCAGGCTAGCTCTTTCTGCCTGCCAGCTATCTGCAGACGTTCGCATTTTCGGAGCAGCGCTGCCGAAGGCGCCCGGCACAGACCACCTAAGCTACGTTTGAAGTTTGAGGGGGCAAGACAAGCAAGCAGCCCCAGTCTCTGTGCCTCTGTGCGAGCAGTGCCATGGGCAGATGAGGCTGAGCAACAGCTTTCCAGGCTAGCTCTTTCTGCCTGCCAGCTATCTGCAGACGTTCGCATTTTCGGAGCAGCGCTGCCGGAGGCGCCCTGCACAGACCACCTAAGCTACGTTTGAAGTTTGAGGGGACAAGACAAGCAAGCAGCCCCAGTCTCTGTGCCTCTGTGCGAGCAGTGCCATGGGCAGATGAGGCTGAGCAACAGCTTTCCAGGCTAGCTCTTTCTGCCTGCCAGCTATCTGCAGACGTTCGCATTTTCAGAGCAGCGCTGCCGGAGGCGCCCGGCACAGACCACCTAAGCTACGTTTGAAGTTTGAGGGGGCAAGACAAGCACGCAGCCCCAGTCTCTGTGCCTCTGTGCGAGCAGTGCCATGGGCAGATGAGGATGAGCAACAGCTTTCCAGGCTAGCTCTTTCTGCCTGCCAGCTATCTGCAGACGTTCGCATTTTCAGAGCAGCGCTGCCGGAGGCGCCCGGCACAGACCACCTAAGCTACGTTTGAAGTTTGAGGGGGCAAGACAAGCACGCAGCCCCAGTCTCTGTGCCTCTGTGCGAGCAGTGCCATGGGCAGATGAGGCTGAGCAACAGCTTTCCAGGCTAGCTCTTTCTGCCTGCCAGCTATCTGCAGACGTTCGCATTTTCGGAGCAGCCTGCCGGAGGCGCCCGGCACAGACCACCTAAGCTACGTTTGAAGTTTGAGGGGGCAAGACAAGCAAGCAGCCCCAGTCTCTGTGCCTCTGTGTGAGCAGTGCCATGGGCAGATGAGGCTGAGCAACAGCTTTCCAGGCTAGCTCTTTCTGCCTGCCAGCTATCTGCAGACGTTCGCATTTTCAGAGCAGCGCTGCCGGAGGCGCCCGGCACAGACCACCTAAGCTACGTGTGAAGTTTAGGGGGGCAAGACAAGTAAGCAGCCCCAGTCTCTGTGCCTCTGTGCGAGCAGTGCCATGGGCAGATGAGGCTGAGCAACAGCTTTCCAGGCTAGCTCTTTCTGCCTGCCAGCTATCTGCAGACGTTCGCATTTTCGGAGCAGCGCTGCCGGAGGCGCCCAGCACAGACCACCTAAGCTACGTTTGAAGTTTGAGGGGACAAGACAAGCAAGCAGCCCCAGTCTCTGTGCCTCTGTGCGAGCAGTGCCATGGGCAGATGAGGCTGAGCAACAGCTTTCCAGGCTAGCTCTTTCTGCCTGCCAGCTATCTGCAGACGTTCGCATTTTCAGAGCAGCGCTGCCGGAGGCACCCGGCACAGACCACCTAAGCTACGTTTGAAGTTTCAGGGGGCAAGACAAGCACGCAGCCCCAGTCTCTGTGCCTCTGTGAGAGCAGTGCCATGGGCAGATGAGGCTGAGCAACAGCTTTCCAGGCTAGCTCTTTCTGCCTGCCAGCTATCTGCAGACGTTCGCATTTTCAGAGCAGCGCTGCCGGAGGCGCCCGGCACAGACCACCTAAGCTACGTTTGAAGTTTCAGGGGGCAAGACAAGCAAGCAGCCCCAGTCTCTGTGCCTCTGTGTGAGCAGTGCCATGGGCAGATGAGGCTGAGCAACAGCTTTCCAGGCTAGCTCTTTCTGCCTGCCAGCTATCTGCAGACGTTCGCATTTTCAGAGCAGCGCTGCCGGAGGCGCCCGGCACAGACCACCTAAGCTACGTTTGAAGTTTGAGGGGGCAAGACAAGCAAGCAGCCCCAGTCTCTGTGCCTCTGTGCGAGCAGTGCCATGGGCAGATGAGGCTGAGCAACAGCTTTCCAGGCTAGCTCTTTCTGCCTGCCATCTATCTGCAGACGTTCACATTTTCGGAGCAGCGCTGCCGGAGGCGCCCGGCACAGACCACCTAAGCTACGTTTGAAGTTTAGGGGGGCAAGACATGCAAGCAGCCCCAGTCTCTGTGCCTCTGTGCGAGCAGTGCCATGGGCAGATGAGGCTGAGCAACAGCTTTCCAGGCTAGCTCTTTCTGCCTGCCATCTATCTGCAGACGTTCGCATTTTCGGAGCAGCGCTGCCGGAGGCGCCCGGCACAGACCACCTAAGCTACGTTTGAAGTTTGAGGGGACAAGACAAGCAAGCAGCCCCAGTCTCTGTGCCTCTGTGCGAGCAGTGCCATGGGCAGATGAGGCTGAGCAACAGCTTTCCAGGCTAGCTCTTTCTGCCTGCCAGCTATCTGCAGACGTTCGCATTTTCGGAGCAGCGCTGCCGGAGGCGCCCGGCACAGACAACCTAAGCTACGTTTGAAGTTTGAGGGGGCAAGACAAGCACGCAGCCCCAGTCTCTGTGCCTCTGTGCGAGCAGTGCCATGGGCAGATGAGGCTGAGCAACACCTTTCCAGGCTAGCTCTTTCTGCCTGCCAGCTATCTGCAGACGTTCGCATTTTCAGAGCAGCGCTGCCGGAGGCGCCCGGCACAGACCACCTAAGCTACGTTTGAAGTTTGAGGGGGCAAGACAAGCAAGCAGCCCCAGTCTCTGTGCCTCTGTGCGAGCAGTGCCATGGGCAGATGAGGCTGAGCAACAGCTTTCCAGGCTAGCTCTTTCTGCCTGCCATCTATCTGCAGACGTTCACATTTTCGGAGCAGCGCTGCCGGAGGCGCCCGGCACAGACCACCTAAGCTACGTTTGAAGTTTAGGGGGGCAAGACAAGCAAGCAGCCCCAGTCTCTGTGCCTCTGTGCGAGCAGTGCCATGGGCAGATGAGGCTGAGCAACAGCTTTCCAGGCTAGCTCTTTCTGCCTGCCAGCTATCTGCAGACGTTCGCATTTTCGGAGCAGCGCTGCCGGAGGCGCCCGGCACAGAACACCTAAGCTACGTTTGAAGTTTGAGGGGACAAGACAAGCAAGCAGCCCCAGTCTCTGTGCCTCTGTGCGAGCAGTGCCATGGGCAGATGAGGCTGAGCAACAGCTTTCCAGGCTAGCTCTTTCTGCGTGCCAGCTATCTGCAGACGTTCGCATTTTCGGAGCAGCGCTGCCGGAGGCGCCCGGCACAGACCACCTAAGCTACGTTTGAAGTTTGAGGGGGCAAGACAAGCACGCAGCCCCAGTCTCTGTGCCTCTGTGCGAGCAGTGCCATGGGCAGATGAGGCTGAGCAACACCTTTCCAGGCTAGCTCTTTCTGCCTGCCAGCTATCTGCAGACGTTCGCATTTTCAGAGCAGCGCTGCCGGAGGCGCCCGGCACAGACCACCTAAGCTACGTTTGAAGTTTGAGGGGGCAAGACAAGCAAGCAGCCCCAGTCTCTGTGCATCTGTGCGAGCAGTGCCATGGGCAGATGAGGCTGAGCAACAGCTTTCCAGGCTAGCTTTTTCTGCCTGTCAGCTATCTGCAGACGTTCGCATTTTCGGAGCAGCGCTGCCGGAGGCGCCCGGCACAGACCACCTAAGCTACTTTTGAAGTTTGAGGGGGCAAGACAAGCACGCAGCCCCAGTCTCTGTGCCTCTGTGCGAGCAGTGCCATGGGCAGATGAGGCTGAGCAACAGCTTTCCAGGCTAGCTCTTTCTGCCTGCCAGCTATCTGCAGACGTTCGCATTTTCAGAGCAGCGCTGCCGGAGGCGCCCGGCACAGACCACCTAAGCTACGTTTGAAGTTTGAGGGGGCAAGACAAGCACGCAGCCCCAGTCTCTGTGCCTCTGTGCGAGCAGTGCCATGGGCAGATGAGGCTGAGCAACAGCTTTCCAGGCTAGCTCTTTCTGCCTGCCAGCTATCTGCAGACGTTCGCATTTTCAGAGCAGCGCTGCCGGAGGCGCCCGGCACAGACCACCTAAGCTACGTTTGAAGTTTGAGGGGGCAAGACAAGCACGCAGCCCCAGTCTCTGTGCCTCTGTGCGAGCAGTGCCATGGGCAGATGAGGCTGAGCAACAGCTTTCCAGGCTAGCTCTTTCTGCCTGCCAGCTATCTGCAGACGTTCGCATTTTCGGAGCAGGGCTGCCGGAGGCGCCCGGCACAGACCACCTAAGCTACGTTTGAAGTTTGAGGGGGCAAGACAAGCAAGCAGCCCCAGTCTCTGTGCCTCTGTGCGAGCAGTGCCATGGGCAGATGAGGCTGAGCAACAGCTTTCCAGGCTAGCTCTTTCTGCCTGCCAGCTATCTGCAGACGTTCGCATTTTCAGAGCAGCGCTGCCGGAGGCGCCCGGCACAGACCACCTAAGCTACGTTTGAAGTTTGAGGGGGCAAGACAAGCAAGCAGCCCCAGTCTCTGTGCCTCTGTGCGAGCAGTGCCATGGGCAGATGAGGCTGAGCAACAGCTTTCCAGGCTAGCTCTTTCTGCCTGCCAGCTATCTGCAGACGTTCGCATTTTCAGAGCAGCGCTGCCGGAGGCGCCCGGCACAGACCACCTAAGCTACGTTTGAAGTTTGAGGGGGCAAGACAAGCACGCAGCCCCAGTCTCTGTGCCTCTGTGCGAGCAGTGCCATGGGCAGATGAGGCTGAGCAACAGCTTTCCAGGCTAGCTCTTTCTGCCTGCCAGCTATCTGCAGACGTTCGCATTTTCAGAGCAGCGCTGCCGGAGGCGCCCGGCACAGACCACCTAAGCTACGTTTGAAGTTTGAGGGGGCAAGACAAGCACGCAGCCCCAGTCTCTGTGCCTCTGTGCGAGCAGTGCCATGGGCAGATGAGGCTGAGCAACAGCTTTCCAGGCTAGCTCTTTCTGCCTGCCAGCTATCTGCAGACGTTCGCATTTTCGGAGCAGCGCTGCCGGAGGCGCCCGGCACAGACCACCTAAGCTACGTTTGAAGTTTGAGGGGACAAGACAAGCAAGCAGCCCCGGTCTCTGTGCCTCTGTGCGAGCAGTGCCATGGGCAGATGAGGCTGAGCAACAGCTTTCCAGGCTAGCTCTTTCTGCCTGCCAGCTATCTGCAGACGTTCGCATTTTCGGAGCAGCGCTGCCGGAGGCGCCCAGCACAGACCACCTAAGCTACGTTTGAAGTTTGAGGGGACAAGACAAGCAAGCAGCCCCAGTCTCTGTGCCTCTGTGCGAGCAGTGCCATGGGCAGATGAGGCTGAGCAACAGCTTTCCAGGCTAGCTCTTTCTGCCTGCCAGCTATCTGCAGACGTTCGCATTTTCAGAGCAGCGCTGCCGGAGGCGCCCGGCACAGACCACCTAAGCTACGTTTGAAGTTTGAGGGGGCAAGACAAGCACGCAGCCCCAGTCTCTGTGCCTCTGTGAGAGCAGTGCCATGGGCAGATGAGGCTGAGCAACAGCTTTCCAGGCTAGCTCTTTCTGCCTGCCAGCTATCTGCAGACGTTCGCATTTTCAGAGCAGCGCTGCCGGAGGCGCCCGGCACAGACCACCTAAGCTACGTTTGAAGTTTGAGGGGGCAAGACAAGCAAGCAGCCCCAGTCTCTGTGCCTCTGTGAGAGCAGTGCCATGGGCAGATGAGGCTGAGCAACAGCTTTCCAGGCTAGCTCTTTCTGCCTGCCAGCTATCTGCAGACGTTCGCATTTTCAGAGCAGCGCTGCCGGAGGCGCCCGGCACAGACCACCTAAGCTACGTTTGAAGTTTGAGGGGGCAAGACAAGCAAGCAGCCCCAGTCTCTGTGCCTCTGTGCGAGCAGTGCCATGGGCAGATGAGGCTGAGCAACAGCTTTCCAGGCTAGCTCTTTCTGCCTGCCAGCTATCTGCAGACGTTCGCATTTTCAGAGCAGCGCTGCCGGAGGCGCCCGGCACAGACCACCTAAGCTACTTTTGACGTTTCAGGGGGCAAGACAAGCAAGCAGCCCCAGTCTCTGTGCCTCTGTGCGAGCAGTGCCATGGGCAGATGAGGCTGAGCAACAGCTTTCCAGGCTAGCTCTTTCTGCCTGCCAGCTATCTGCAGACGTTCGCATTTTCAGAGCAGCGCTGCCGGAGGCGCCCGGCACAGACCACCTAAGCTACGTTTGAAGTTTGAGGGGGCAAGACAAGCAAGCAGCCCCAGTCTCTGTGCCTCTGTGCGAGCAGTGCCATGGGCAGATGAGGCTGAGCAACAGCTTTCCAGGCTAGCTCTTTCTGCCTGCCATCTATCTGCAGACGTTCACATTTTCGGAGCAGCGCTGCCGGAGGCGCCCGGCACAGACCACCTAAGCTACGTTTGATGTTTAGGGGGGCAAGACAAGCAAGCAGCCCCAGTCTCTGTGCCTCTGTGCGAGCAGTGCCATGGGCAGATGAGGCTGAGCAACAGCTTTCCAGGCTAGCTCTTTCTGCCTGCCAGCTATCTGCAGACGTTCGCATTTTCGGAGCAGCGCTGCCGGAGGCGCCCGGCACAGACCACCTAAGCTACGTTTGAAGTTTGAGGGGGCAAGACAAGCACGCAGCCCCAGTCTCTGTGCCTCTGTGCGAGCAGTGCCATGGGCAGATGAGGCTGAGCAACAGCTTTCCAGGCTAGCTCTTTCTGCCTGCCAGCTATCTGCAGACGTTCGCATTTTCAGAGCAGCGCTGCCGGAGGCGCCCGGCACAGACCACCTAAGCTACGTTTGAAGTTTGAGGGGGCAAGACAAGCACGCAGCCCCAGTCTCTGTGCCTCTGTGCGAGCAGTGCCATGGGCAGATGAGGCTGAGCAACAGCTTTCCAGGCTAGCTCTTTCTGCCTGCCAGCTATCTGCAGACGTTCGCATTTTCGGAGCAGCGCTGCCGGAGGCGCCCGGCACAGACCACCTAAGCTACGTTTGAAGTTTGAGGGGACAAGACAAGCAAGCAGCCCCGGTCTCTGTGCCTCTGTGCGAGCAGTGCCATGGGCAGATGAGGCTGAGCAACAGCTTTCCAGGCTAGCTCTTTCTGCCTGCCAGCTATCTGCAGACGTTCGCATTTTCGGAGCAGCGCTGCCGGAGGCGCCCAGCACAGACCACCTAAGCTACGTTTGAAGTTTGAGGGGACAAGACAAGCAAGCAGCCCCAGTCTCTGTGCCTCTGTGCGAGCAGTGCCATGGGCAGATGAGGCTGAGCAACAGCTTTCCAGGCTAGCTCTTTCTGCCTGCCAGCTATCTGCAGACGTTCGCATTTTCAGAGCAGCGCTGCCGGAGGCGCCCGGCACAGACCACCTAAGCTACGTTTGAAGTTTGAGGGGGCAAGACAAGCACGCAGCCCCAGTCTCTGTGCCTCTGTGAGAGCAGTGCCATGGGCAGATGAGGCTGAGCAACAGCTTTCCAGGCTAGCTCTTTCTGCCTGCCAGCTATCTGCAGACGTTCGCATTTTCAGAGCAGCGCTGCCGGAGGCGCCCGGCACAGACCACCTAAGCTACGTTTGAAGTTTGAGGGGGCAAGACAAGCAAGCAGCCCCAGTCTCTGTGCCTCTGTGCGAGCAGTGCCATGGGCAGATGAGGCTGAGCAACAGCTTTCCAGGCTAGCTCTTTCTGCCTGCCAGCTATCTGCAGACGTTCGCATTTTCAGAGCAGCGCTGCCGGAGGCGCCCGGCACAGACCACCTAAGCTACGTTTGAAGTTTGAGGGGGCAAGACAAGCAAGCAGCCCCAGTCTCTGTGCCTCTGTGCGAGCAGTGCCATGGGCAGATGAGGCTGAGCAACAGCTTTCCAGGCTAGCTCTTTCTGCCTGCCATCTATCTGCAGACGTTCGCATTTTCGGAGCAGCGCTGCCGGAGGCGCCCGGCACAGACCACCTAAGCTACGTTTGAAGTTTGAGGGGGCAAGACAAGCACGCAGCCCCAGTCTCTGTGCCTCTGTGCGAGCAGTGCCATGGGCAGATGAGGCTGAGCAACAGCTTTCCAGGCTAGCTCTTTCTGCCTGCCAGCTATCTGCAGACGTTCGCATTTTCAGAGCAGCGCTGCCGGAGGCCCCGGCACAGACCACCTAAGCTACGTTTGAAGTTTGAGGGGGCAAGACAAGCACGCAGCCCCAGTCTCTGTGCCTCTGTGCGAGCAGTGCCATGGGCAGATGAGGCTGAGCAACAGCTTTCCAGGCTAGCTCTTTCTGCCTGCCAGCTATCTGCAGACGTTCGCATTTTCAGAGCAGCGCTGCCGGAGGCGCCCGGCACAGACCACCTAAGCTACGTTTGAAGTTTGAGGGGGCAAGACAAGCACGCAGCCCCAGTCTCTGTGCCTCTGTGCGAGCAGTGCCATGGGCAGATGAGGCTGAGCAACAGCTTTCCAGGCTAGCTCTTTCTGCCTGCCAGCTATCTGCAGACGTTCGCATTTTCGGAGCAGCGCTGCCGGAGGCGCCCGGCACAGACCACCTAAGCTACGTTTGAAGTTTGAGGGGACAAGACAAGCAAGCAGCCCCGGTCTCTGTGCCTCTGTGCGAGCAGTGCCATGGGCAGATGAGGCTGAGCAACAGCTTTCCAGGCTAGCTCTTTCTGCCTGCCAGCTATCTGCAGACGTTCGCATTTTCGGAGCAGCGCTGCCGGAGGCGCCCGGCACAGACCACCTAAGCTACGTTTGAAGTTTGAGGGGACAAGACAAGCAAGCAGCCCCAGTCTCTGTGCCTCTGTGCGAGCAGTGCCATGGGCAGATGAGGCTGAGCAACAGCTTTCCAGGCTAGCTCTTTCTGCCTGCCAGCTATCTGCAGACGTTCGCATTTTCAGAGCAGCGCTGCCGGAGGCGCCCGACACATACCACCTAAGCTACGTTTGAAGTTTGAGGGGGCAAGACAAGCACGCAGCCCCAGTCTCTGTGCCTCTGTGCGAGCAGTGCCATGGGCAGATGAGGCTGAGCAACAGCTTTCCAGGCCAGCTCTTTCTGCCTGCCAGCTATCTGCAGACGTTCGCATTTTCGGAGCAGCGCTGCCAGAGGCGCCCGGCACAGACCACCTAAGCTACGTTTGAAGTTTGAGGGGACAAGACAAGCAAGCAGCCCCAGTCTCTGTGCCTCTGTGCGAGCAGTGCCATGGGCAGATGAGGCTGAGCAACAGCTTTCCAGGCTAGCTCTTTCTGCCTGCCAGCTATCTGCAGACGTTCGCATTTTCAGAGCAGCGCTGCCGGAGGCGCCCGGCACAGACCACCTAAGCTACGTTTGAAGTTTGAGGGGGCAAGACAAGCAAGCAGCCCCAGTCTCTGTGCCTCTGTGCGAGCAGTGCCATGGGCAGATGAGGCTGAGCAACAGCTTTCCAGGCTAGCTCTTTCTGCCTGCCAGCTATCTGCAGACGTTCGCATTTTCGGAGCAGCGCTGCCGGAGGCGCCCGGCACAGACCACCTAAGCTACGTTTGAAGTTTGAGGGGGCAAGACAAGCACGCAGCCCCAGTCTCTGTGCCTCTGTGCGAGCAGTGCCATGGGCAGATGAGGCTGAGCAACAGCTTTCCAGGCTAGCTCTTTCTGCCTGCCAGCTATCTGCAGACGTTCGCATTTTCGGAGCAGCGCTGCCGGAGGCGCCCGGCACAGACCACCTAAGCTACGTTTGAAGTTTAGGGGGGCAAGACAAGCAAGCAGCCCCAGTCTCTGTGCCTCTGTGCGAGCAGTGCCATGGGCAGATGAGGCTGAGCAACAGCTTTCCAGGCTAGCTCTTTCTGCCTGCCAGCTATCTGCAGACGTTCGCATTTTCGGAGCAGCGCTGCCGGAGGCGCCTGGCACAGACCACCTAAGCTACGTTTGAAGTTTGAGGGGGCAAGACAAGCAAGCAGCCCCAGTCTCTGTGCCTCTGTGCGAGCAGTGCCATGGGCAGATGAGGCTGAGCAACAGCTTTCCAGGCTAGCTCTTTCTGCCTGCCAGCTATCTGCAGACGTTCGCATTTTCGGAGCAGCGCTGCCGGAGGCGCCCGGCACAGACCACCTAAGCTACGTTTGAAGTTTGAGGGGGCAAGACAAGCACGCAGCCCCAGTCTCTGTGCCTCTGTGCGAGCAGTGCCATGGGCAGATGAGGCTGAGCAACAGCTTTCCAGGCTAGCTCTTTCTGCCTGCCAGCTATCTGCAGACGTTCGCATTTTCAGAGCAGCGCTGCCGGAGGCGCCCGGCACAGACCACCTAAGCTACGTTTGAAGTTTGAGGGGGCAAGACAAGCAAGCAGCCCCAGTCTCTGTGCCTCTGTGCGAGCAGTGCCATGGGCAGATGAGGCTGAGCAACAGCTTTCCAGGCTAGCTCTTTCTGCCTGCCAGCTATCTGCAGACGTTCGCATTTTCGGAGCAACGCTGCCGGAGGCGCCCGGCACAGACCACCTAAGCTACGTTTGAAGTTTGAGGGGGCAAGACAAGCACGCACCCCAGTCTCTGTGCCTCTGTGCGAGCAGTGCCATGGGCAGATGAGGCTGAGCAACAGCTTTCCAGGCTAGCTCTTTCTGCCTGCCAGCTATCTGCAGACGTTCGCATTTTCAGAGCAGCGCTGCCGGAGGCGCCCGGCACAGACCACCTAAGCTACGTTTGAAGTTTGAGGGGGCAAGACAAGCACGCAGCCCCAGTCTCTGTGCCTCTGTGCGAGCAGTGCCATGGGCAGATGAGGCTGAGCAACAGCTTTCCAGGCTAGCTCTTTCTGCCTGCCAGCTATCTGCAGACGTTCACATTTTCAGAGCAGCGCTGCCGGAGGCGCCCGGCACAGACCACCTAAGCTACGTTTGAAGTTTGAGGGGGCAAGACAAGCAAGCAGCCCCAGTCTCTGTGCCTCTGTGCGAGCAGTGCCATGGGCAGATGAGGCTGAGCAACAGCTTTCCAGGCTAGCTCTTTCTGCCTGCCAGCTATCTGCAGACGTTCGCATTTTCAGAGCAGCGCTGCCGGAGGCGCCCGGCACAGACCACCTAAGCTACGTTTGAAGTTTGAGGGGGCAAGACAAGCAAGCAGCCCCAGTCTCTGTGCCTCTGTGCGAGCAGTGCCATGGGCAGATGAGGCTGAGCAACAGCTTTCCAGGCTAGCTCTTTCTGCCTGCCAGCTATCTGCAGACGTTCGCATTTTCAGAGCAGCACTGCCGGAGGCGCCCGGCACAGACCACCTAAGCTACGTTTGAAGTTTGAGGGGGCAAGACAAGCACGCAGCCCCAGTCTCTGTGCCTCTGTGCGAGCAGTGCCATGGGCAGATGAGGCTGAGCAACAGCTTTCCAGGCTAGCTCTTTCTGCCTGCCAGCTATCTGCAGACGTTCGCATTTTCAGAGCAGCGCTGCCGGAGGCGCCCGGCACAGACCACCTAAGCTACGTTTGAAGTTTGAGGGGGCAAGACAAGCAAGCAGCCCCAGTCTCTGTGCCTCTGTGCGAGCAGTGCCATGGGCAGATGAGGCTGAGCAACAGCTTTCCAGGCTAGCTCTTTCTGCCTGCCAGCTATCTGCAGACGTTCGCATTTTCAGAGCAGCGCTGCCGGAGGCGCCCGACACATACCACCTAAGCTACGTTTGAAGTTTCAGGGGGCAAGACAAGCACGCAGCCCCAGTCTCTGTGCCTCTGTGCGAGCAGTGCCATGGGCAGATGAGGCTGAGCAACAGCTTTCCAGGCTAGCTCTTTCTGCCTGCCAGCTATCTGCAGACGTTCGCATTTTCGGAGCAGCGCTGCCAGAGGCGCCCGGCACAGACCACCTAAGCTACGTTTGAAGTTTCAGGGGGCAAGACAAGCAAGCAGCCCCAGTCTCTGTGCCTCTGTGCGAGCAGTGCCATGGGCAGATGAGGCTGAGCAACAGCTTTCCAGGCTAGCTCTTTCTGCCTGCCAGCTATCTGCAGACGTTCGCATTTTCAGAGCAGCGCTGCCGGAGGCGCCCGGCACAGACCACCTAAGCTACGTTTGAAGTTTGAGGGGGCAAGACAAGCAAGCAGCCCCAGTCTCTGTGCCTCTGTGCGAGCAGTGCCATGGGCAGATGAGGCTGAGCAACAGCTTTCCAGGCTAGCTCTTTCTGCCTGCCAGCTGTCTGCAGACGTTCGCATTTTCGGAGCAGCGCTGCCGGAGGCGCCCGGCACAGACCACCTAAGCTACGTTTGAAGTTTGAGGGGGCAAGACAAGCACGCAGCCCCAGTCTCTGTGCCTCTGTGCGAGCAGTGCCATGGGCAGATGAGGCTGAGCAACAGCTTTCCAGGCTAGCTCTTTCTGCCTGCCAGCTATCTGCAGACGTTCGCATTTTCGGAGCAGCGCTGCCGGAGGCGCCCGGCACAGACCACCTAAGCTACGTTTGAAGTTTAGGGGGGCAAGACAAGCAAGCAGTCCCAGTCTCTGTGCCTCTGTGCGAGCAGTGCCATGGGCAGATGAGGCTGAGCAACAGCTTTCCAGGCTAGCTCTTTCTGCCTGCCAGCTATCTGCAGACGTTCGCATTTTCGGGGCAGCGCTGCCGGAGGCGCCCGGCACAGACCACCTAAGCTACGTTTGAAGTTTGAGGGGACAAGACAAGCAAGCAGCCCCAGTCTCTGTGCCTCTGTGCGAGCAGTGCCATGGGCAGATGAGGCTGAGCAACAGCTTTCCAGGCTAGCTCTTTCTGCCTGCCAGCTATCTGCAGACGTTCGCATTTTCGGAGCAGCGCTGCCGGAGGCGCCCGACACAGACCACCTAAGCTACGTTTGAAGTTTCAGGGGGCAAGACAAGCAAGCAGCCCCAGTCTCTGTGCCTCTGTGAGAGCAGTGCCATGGGCAGATGAGGCTGAGCAACAGCTTTCCAGGCTAGCTCTTTCTGCCTGCCAGCTATCTGCAGACGTTCGCATTTTCAGAGCAGCGCTGCCGGAGGCGCCCGGCACAGACCACCTAAGCTACGTTTGAAGTTTCAGGGGGCAAGACAAGCAAGCAGCCCCAGTCTCTGTGCCTCTGTGCGACCAGTGCCATGGGCAGATGAGGCTGAGCAACAGCTTTCCAGGCTAGCTCTTTCTGCCTGCCAGCTATCTGCAGACGTTCGCATTTTCAGAGCAGCGCTGCCGGAGGCGCCCGGCACAGACCACCTAAGCTACATTTGAAGTTTGAGGGGGCAAGACAAGCAAGCAGCCCCAGTCTCTGTGCCTCTGTGCGAGCAGTGCCATGGGCAGATGAGGCTGAGCAACAGCTTTCCAGGCTAGCTCTTTCTGCCTGCCAGCTATCTGCAGACGTTCGCATTTTCGGAGCAGCGCTGCCGGAGGCGCCCGGCACAGACCACCTAAGATACTTTTGAAGTTTGAGGGGGCAAGACAAGCAAGCAGCCCCAGTCTCTGTGCCTCTGTGCGAGCAGTGCCATGGGCAGATGAGGCTGAGCAACAGCTTTCCAGGCTAGCTCTTTCTGCCTGCCAGCTATCTGCAGACGTTCGCATTTTCAGAGCAGCGCTGCCGGAGGCGCCCGGCACAGACCACCTAAGCTACGTTTGAAGTTTGAGGGGACAAGACAAGCAAGCAGCCCCAGTCTCTGTGCCTCTGTGCGAGCAGTGCCATGGGCAGATGAGGCTGAGCAACAGCTTTCCAGGCTAGCTCTTTCTGCCTGCCAGCTATCTGCAGACGTTCGCATTTTCAGAGCAGCGCTGCCGGAGGCGCCCGGCACAGACCACCTAAGCTACGTTTGAAGTTTGAGGGGGCAAGACAAGCAAGCAGCCCCAGTCTCTGTGCCTCTGTGCGAGCAGTGCCATGGGCAGATGAGGCTGAGCAACAGCTTTCCAGGCTAGCTCTTTCTGCCTGCCAGCTATCTGCAGACGTTCGCATTTTCAGAGCAGCGCTGCCGGAGGCGCCCGGCACAGACCACCTAAGCTACGTTTGAAGTTTGAGGGGGCAAGACAAGCACGCAGCCCCAGTCTCTGTGCCTCTGTGCGAGCAGTGCCATGGGCAGATGAGGCTGAGCAACAGCTTTCCAGGCTAGCTCTTTCTGCCTGCCAGCTATCTGCAGACGTTCGCATTTTCAGAGCAGCGCTGCCGGAGGCGCCCGGCACAGACCACCTAAGCTACGTTTGAAGTTTGAGGGGGCAAGACAAGCAAGCAGCCCCAGTCTCTGTGCCTCTGTGCGAGCAGTGCCATGGGCAGATGAGGCTGAGCAACAGCTTTCCAGGCTAGCTCTTTCTGCCTGCCAGCTATCTGCAGACGTTCGCATTTTCAGAGCAGCGCTGCCGGAGGCGCCCGGCACAGACCACCTAAGCTACGTTTGAAGTTTGAGGGGACAAGACAAGCAAGCAGCCCCGGTCTCTGTGCCTCTGTGCGAGCAGTGCCATGGGCAGATGAGGCTGAGCAACAGCTTTCCAGGCTAGCTCTTTCTGCCTGCCAGCTAT
Source organism: Opisthocomus hoazin (assembly GCF_030867145.1). Lineage (NCBI taxonomy): Eukaryota > Metazoa > Chordata > Aves > Opisthocomiformes > Opisthocomidae > Opisthocomus > Opisthocomus hoazin. The sequence goes on from NW_027448955.1 coordinate 68,809, forward strand.
CTGCAGACGTTCGCATTTTCGGAGCAGCGCTGCCGGAGGCGCCCGGCACAGACCACCTAAGCTACGTTTGAAGTTTAGGGGGGCAAGACAAGCAAGCAGTCCCAGTCTCTGTGCCTCTGTGCGAGCAGTGCCATGGGCAGATGAGGCTGAGCAACAGCTTTCCAGGCTAGCTCTTTCTGCCTGCCAGCTATCTGCAGACGTTCGCATTTTCGGGGCAGCGCTGCCGGAGGCGCCCGGCACAGACCACCTAAGCTACGTTTGAAGTTTGAGGGGACAAGACAAGCAAGCAGCCCCAGTCTCTGTGCCTCTGTGCGAGCAGTGCCATGGGCAGATGAGGCTGAGCAACAGCTTTCCAGGCTAGCTCTTTCTGCCTGCCAGCTATCTGCAGACGTTCGCATTTTCGGAGCAGCGCTGCCGGAGGCGCCCGACACAGACCACCTAAGCTACGTTTGAAGTTTCAGGGGGCAAGACAAGCAAGCAGCCCCAGTCTCTGTGCCTCTGTGAGAGCAGTGCCATGGGCAGATGAGGCTGAGCAACAGCTTTCCAGGCTAGCTCTTTCTGCCTGCCAGCTATCTGCAGACGTTCGCATTTTCAGAGCAGCGCTGCCGGAGGCGCCCGGCACAGACCACCTAAGCTACGTTTGAAGTTTCAGGGGGCAAGACAAGCAAGCAGCCCCAGTCTCTGTGCCTCTGTGCGACCAGTGCCATGGGCAGATGAGGCTGAGCAACAGCTTTCCAGGCTAGCTCTTTCTGCCTGCCAGCTATCTGCAGACGTTCGCATTTTCAGAGCAGCGCTGCCGGAGGCGCCCGGCACAGACCACCTAAGCTACATTTGAAGTTTGAGGGGGCAAGACAAGCAAGCAGCCCCAGTCTCTGTGCCTCTGTGCGAGCAGTGCCATGGGCAGATGAGGCTGAGCAACAGCTTTCCAGGCTAGCTCTTTCTGCCTGCCAGCTATCTGCAGACGTTCGCATTTTCGGAGCAGCGCTGCCGGAGGCGCCCGGCACAGACCACCTAAGATACTTTTGAAGTTTGAGGGGGCAAGACAAGCAAGCAGCCCCAGTCTCTGTGCCTCTGTGCGAGCAGTGCCATGGGCAGATGAGGCTGAGCAACAGCTTTCCAGGCTAGCTCTTTCTGCCTGCCAGCTATCTGCAGACGTTCGCATTTTCAGAGCAGCGCTGCCGGAGGCGCCCGGCACAGACCACCTAAGCTACGTTTGAAGTTTGAGGGGACAAGACAAGCACGCAGCCCCAGTCTCTGTGCCTCTGTGCGAGCAGTGCCATGGGCAGATGAGGCTGAGCAACAGCTTTCCAGGCTAGCTCTTTCTGCCTGCCATCTATCTGCAGACGTTCGCATTTTCGGAGCAGCGCTGCCGGAGGCGCCCGGCACAGACCACCTAAGCTACGTTTGAAGTTTCAGGGGGCAAGACAAGCACGCAGCCCCAGTCTCTGTGCCTCTGTGCGAGCAGTGCCATGGGCAGATGAGGCTGAGCAACAGCTTTCCAGGCTAGCTCTTTCTGCCTGCCAGCTATCTGCAGACGTTCGCATTTTCGGAGCAGGTCTGCCGGAGGCGCCCGGCACAGACCACCTAAGTTACGTTTGAAGTTTGAGGGGGCAAGACAAGCACGCAGCCCCAGTCTCTGTGCCTCTGTGCGAGCAGTGCCATGGGCAGATGAGGCTGAGCAACAGCTTTCCAGGCTAGCTCTTTCTGCCTGCCAGCTATCAGCAGACGTTCGCATTTTCAGAGCAGCGCTGCCGGAGGCGCCCGGCACAGACCACCTAAGCTATGTTTGAAGTTTCAGGGGGCAAGACAAGCAAGCAGCCCCAGTCTCTGTGCCTCTGTGCGAGCAGTGCCATGGGCAGATGAGGCTGAGCAACAGCTTTCCAGGCTAGCTCTTTCTGCCTGCCAGCTATCTGCAGACGTTCGCATTTTCGGAGCAGCGCTGCCGGAGGCGCCCGGCACAGACCACCTAAGCTACGTTTGAAGTTTGAGGGGGCAAGACAAGCACGCAGCCCCAGTCTCTGTGCCTCTGTGCGAGCAGTGCCATGGGCAGATGAGGCTGAGCAACAGCTTTCCAGGCTAGCTCTTTCTGCCTGCCATCTATCTGCAGACGTTCGCATTTTCAGAGCAGCGCTTCCGGAGGCGCCCGGCACAGACCACCTAAGCTACGTTTGAAGTTTGAGGGGGCAAGACAAGCACGCAGCCCCAGTCTCTGTGCCTCTGTGCGAGCAGTGCCATGGGCAGATGAGGCTGAGCAACAGCTTTCCAGGCTAGCTCTTTCTGCCTGCCAGCTATCTGCAGACGTTCGCATCTTCGGAGCAGCGCTGCCGGAGGCGCCCGGCACAGACCACCTAAGCTACGTTTGAAGTTTGAGGGGGCAAGACAAGCACGCAGCCCCAGTCTCTGTGCCTCTGTGCGAGCAGTGCCATGGGCAGATGAGGCTGAGCAACAGCTTTCCAGGCTAGCTCTTTCTGCCTGCCAGCTATCTGCAGACGTTCGCATTTTCAGAGCAGCGCTGCCGGAGGCGCCCGGCACAGACCACCTAAGCTACGTTTGAAGTTTCAGGGGGCAAGACAAACACGCAGCCCCAGTCTCTGTGCCTCTGTGCGAGCAGTGCCATGGGCAGATGAGGCTGAGCAACAGCTTTCCAGGCTAGCTCTTTCTGCCTGCCAGCTATCTGCAGACGTTCGCATTTTCGGAGCAGCGCTGCCGGAGGCGTCCGGCACTGACCACCTAAGCTACGTTTGAAGTTTCAGGGGGCAAGACAAGCACGCAGCCCCAGTCTCTGTGCCTCTGTGCGAGCAGTGCCATGGGCAGATGAGGCTGAGCAACAGCTTTCCAGGCTAGCTCTTTCTGCCTGCCAGCTATCTGCAGACGTTCGCATTTTCAGAGCAGCGCTGCCGGAGGCGCCCGGCACAGACCACCTAAGCTACGTTTGAAGTTTGAGGGGACAAGACAAGCAAGCAGCCCCAGTCTCTGTGCCTCTGTGCGAGCAGTGCCATGGGCAGATGAGGCTGAGCAACAGCTTTCCAGGCTAGCTCTTTCTGCCTGCCATCTATCTGCAGACGTTCGCATTTTCGGAGCAGCGCTGCCGGAGGCGCCCGGCACAGACCACCTAAGCTACGTTTGAAGTTTCAGGGGGCAAGACAAGCACGCAGCCCCAGTCTCTGTGCCTCTGTGCGAGCAGTGCCATGGGCAGATGAGGCTGAGCAACAGCTTTCCAGGCTAGCTCTTTCTGCCTGCCAGCTATCTGCAGACGTTCGCATTTTCGGAGCAGGTCTGCCGGAGGCGCCCGGCACAGACCACCTAAGCTACGTTTGAAGTTTCAGGGGACAAGACAAGCAAGCAGCCCCAGTCTCTGTGCCTCTGTGCGAGCAGTGCCATGGGCAGATGAGGCTGAGCAACAGCTTTCCAGGCTAGCTCTTTCTGCCTGCCAGCTATCTGCAGACGTTCGCATTTTCAGAGCAGCGCTGCCGGAGGCGCCCGGCACAGACCACCTAAGGTACGTTTGAAGTTTGAGGGGGCAAGACAAGCAAGCAGCCCCAGTCTCTGTGCCTCTGTGCGAGCAGTGCCATGGGCAGATGAGGCTGAGCAACAGCTTTCCAGGCTAGCTCTTTCTGCCTGCCAGCTATCTGCAGACGTTCGCATTTTCAGAGCAGCGCTGCCGGAGGCGCCCGGCACAGACCACCTAAGCTACGTTTGAAGTTTGAAGGGACAAGACAAGCAAGCAGCCCCAGTCTCTGTGCCTCTGTGCGAGCAGTGCCATGGGCAGATGAGGCTGAGCAACAGCTTTCCAGGCTAGCTCTTTCTGCCTGCCAGCTATCTGCAGACGTTCGCATTTTTGGAGCAGCGCTGCCGGAGGCGCCCGGCACAGACCACCTAAGCTACGTTTGAAGTTTGAGGGGGCAAGACAAGCACGCAGCCCCAGTCTCTGTGCCTCTGTGCGAGCAGTGCCATGGGCAGATGAGGCTGAGCAACAGCTTTCCAGGCTAGCTCTTTCTGCCTGCCAGCTATCTGCAGACGTTCGCATTTTCAGAGCAACGCTGCCGGAGGCGCCCGGCACAGACCACCTAAGCTACGTTTGAAGTTTCAGGGGGCAAGACAAGCACGCAGCCCCAGTCTCTGTGCCTCTGTGCGAGCAGTGCCATGGGCAGATGAGACTGAGCAACAGCTTTCCAGGCTAGCTCTTTCTGCCTGCCAGCTATCTGCAGACGTTCGCATTTTCGGAGCAGCGCTGCCGGAGGCGCCCGGCACAGACCACCTAAGCTACGTTTGAAGTTTCAGGGGGCAAGACAAGCACGCAGCCCCAGTCTCTGTGCCTCTGTGCGAGCAGTGCCATGGGCAGATGAGGCTGAGCAACAGCTTTCCAGGCTAGCTCTTTCTGCCTGCCAGCTATCTGCAGACGTTCACATTTTCAGAGCAGCACTGCCGGAGGCGCCCGGCACAGATCGCCTAAGCTACGTTTGAAGTTTGAGGGGGCAAGACAAGCACGCAGCCCCAGTCTCTGTGCCTCTGTGCGAGCAGTGCCATGGGCAGATGAGGCTGAGCAACAGCTTTCCAGGCTAGCTCTTTCTGCCTGCCAGCTATCTGCAGACGTTCGCATTTTCGGAGCAGCGCAGCCGGAGGCGCCCGGCACAGACCACCTAAGCTACGTTTGAAGTTTCAGGGGGCAAGACAAGCACGCAGCCCCAGTCTCTGTGCCTCTGTGCGAGCAGTGCCATGGGCAGATGAGGCTGAGCAACAGCTTTCCAGACTAGCTCTTTCTGCCTGCCATCTATCTGCAGACGTTCGCATTTTCGGAGCAGCGCTGCCGGAGGCGCCCGGCACAGACCACCTAAGCTACGTTTGAAGTTTGAGGGGGCAAGACAAGCACGCAGCCCCAGTCTCTGTGCCTCTGTGCGAGCAGTGCCATGGGCAGATGAGGCTGAGCAACAGCTTTCCAGGCTAGCTCTTTCTGCCTGCCAGCTATCTGCAGACGTTCGCATTTTCAGAGCAGCGCTGCCGGAGGCGCCCGGCACAGACCACCTAAGCTACGTTTGAAGTTTCAGGGGGCAAGACAAACACGCAGCCCCAGTCTCTGTGCCTCTGTGCGAGCAGTGCCATGGGCAGATGAGGCTGAGCAACAGCTTTCCAGGCTAGCTCTTTCTGCCTGCCAGCTATCTGCAGACGTTCACATTTTCAGAGCAGCACTGCCGGAGGCGCCCGGCACAGATCACCTAAGCTACGTTTGAAGTTTCAGGGGGCAAGACAAGCACGCAGCCCCAGTCTCTGTGCCTCTGTGCGAGCAGTGCCATGGGCAGATGAGGCTGAGCAACAGCTTTCCAGGCTAGCTCTTTCTGCCTGCCAGCTATCTGCAGACGTTCGCATTTTCAGAGCAGCGCTGCCGGAGGCGCCCGGCACAGACCACCTAAGCTACGTTTGAAGTTTCAGGTGGAAAGACAAGCAAGCAGCCCCAGTCTCTGTGCCTCTGTGCGAGCAGTGCCATGGGCAGATGAGGCTGAGCAACAGCTTTCCAGGCTAGCTCTTTCTGCCTGCCAGCTATCTGCAGACGTTCGCATTTTCGGAGCAGCGCTGCCGGAGGCGCCCGGCACAGACCACCTAAGCTACGTTTGAAGTTTGAGGGGGCAAGACAAGCACGCAGCCCCAGTCTCTGTGCCTCTGTGCGAGCAGTGCCATGGGCAGATGAGGCTGAGCAACAGCTTTCCAGGCTAGCTCTTTCTGCCTGCCAGCTATCAGCAGACGTTCGCATTTTCAGAGCAGCGCTGCCGGAGGCGCCCGGCACAGACCACCTAAGCTATGTTTGAAGTTTGAGGGGGCAAGACAAGCAAGCAGCCCCAGTCTCTGTGCCTCTGTGCGAGCAGTGCCATGGGCAGATGAGGCTGAGCAACAGCTTTCCAGGCTAGCTCTTTCTGCCTGCCAGCTATCTGCAGACGTTCGCATTTTCGGAGCAGCGCTGCCGGAGGCGCCCGGCACAGACCACCTAAGCTACGTTTGAAGTTTGAGGGGGCAAGACAAGCACGCAGCCCCAGTCTCTGTGCCTCTGTGCGAGCAGTGCCATGGGCAGATGAGGCTGAGCAACAGCTTTCCAGGCTAGCTCTTTCTGCCTGCCATCTATCTGCAGACGTTCGCATTTTCGGAGCAGCGCTGCCGGAGGCGCCCGGCACAGACCACCTAAGCTACGTTTGAAGTTTCAGGGGGCAAGACAAGCACGCAGCCCCAGTCTCTGTGCCTCTGTGCGAGCAGTGCCATGGGCAGATGAGGCTGAGCAACAGCTTTCCAGGCTAGCTCTTTCTGCCTGCCAGCTATCTGCAGACGTTCGCATTTTCGGAGCAGCGCTGCCGGAGGCGCCCGGCACAGACCACCTAAGCTACGTTTGAAGTTTCAGGGGGCAAGACAAGCACGCAGCCCCAGTCTCTGTGCCTCTGTGCGAGCAGTGCCATGGGCAGATGAGGCTGAGCAACAGCTTTCCAGGCTAGCTCTTTCTGCCTGCCAGCTATCTGCAGACGTTCGCATTTTCGGAGCAGCGCTGCCGGAGGCGCCCGGCACAGACCACCTAAGCTACGTTTGAAGTTTCAGGGGGCAAGACAAGCACGCAGCCCCAGTCTCTGTGCCTCTGTGCGAGCAGTGCCATGGGCAGATGAGGCTGAGCAACAGCTTTCCAGGCTAGCTCTTTCTGCCTGCCAGCTATCTGCAGACGTTCGCATTTTCGGAGCAGGTCTGCCGGAGGCGCCCGGCACAGACCACCTAAGCTACGTTTGAAGTTTGAGGGGACAAGACAAGCAAGCAGCCCCAGTCTCTGTGCCTCTGTGCGAGCAGTGCCATGGGCAGATGAGGCTGAGCAACAGCTTTCCAGGCTAGCTCTTTCTGCCTGCCAGCTATCTGCAGACGTTCGCATTTTCGGAGCAGCGCTGCCGGAGGCGCCCGGCACAGACCACCTAAGTTACGTTTGAAGTTTGAGGGGGCAAGACAAGCAAGCAGCCCCAGTCTCTGTGCCTCTGTGCGAGCAGTGCCATGGGCAGATGAGGCTGAGCAACAGCTTTCCAGGCTAGCTCTTTCTGCCTGCCAGCTATCTGCAGACGTTCGCATTTTCAGAGCAACGCTGCCGGAGGCGCCCGGCACAGACCACCTAAGCTACGTTTGAAGTTTGAGGTGGAAAGACAAGCAAGCAGCCCCAGTCTCTGTGCCTCTGTGCGAGCAGTGCCATGGGCAGATGAGACTGAGCAACAGCTTTCCAGGCTAGCTCTTTCTGCCTGCCAGCTATCTGCAGACGTTCGCATTTTCAGAGCAGCGCTGCCGGAGGCGCCCGGCACAGACCACCTAAGCTACGTTTGAAGTTTGAGGGGGCAAGACAAGCACGCAGCCCCAGTCTCTGTGCCTCTGTGCGAGCAGTGCCATGGGCAGATGAGGCTGAGCAACAGCTTTCCAGGCTAGCTCTTTCTGCCTGCCAGCTATCTGCAGACGTTCGCATTTTCAGAGCAGCGCTGCCGGAGGCGCCCGGCACAGACCACCTAAGCTACGTTTGAAGTTTCGGGGGGCAAGACGAACACGCAGCCCCAGTCTCTGTGCCTCTGTGCGAGCAGTGCCATGGGCAGATGAGGCTGAGCAACAGCTTTCCAGGCTAGCTCTTTCTGCCTGCCAGCTATCTGCAGACGTTCGCATTTTTGGAGCAGCGCTGCCGGAGGCGCCCGGCACAGACCACCTAAGCTACGTTTGAAGTTTGAGGGGGCAAGACAAGCACGCAGCCCCAGTCTCTGTGCCTCTGTGCGAGCAGTGCCATGGGCAGATGAGGCTGAGCAACAGCTTTCCAGGCTAGCTCTTTCTGCCTGCCAGCTATCTGCAGACGTTCACATTTTCGGAGCAGCGCTGCCGGAGGCGCCCGGCACAGACCACCTAAGCTACGTTTGAAGTTTCAGGGGGCAAGACAAGCACGCAGCCCCAGTCTCTGTGCCTCTGTGCGAGCAGTGCCATGGGCAGATGAGGCTGAGCAACAGCTTTCCAGGCTAGCTCTTTCTGCCTGCCAGCTATCTGCAGACGTTCGCATCTTCGGAGCAGCGCTGCCGGAGGCGCCCGGCACAGACCACCTAAGCTACGTTTGAAGTTTCAGGGGGCAAGACAAGCACGCAGCCCCAGTCTCTGTGCCTCTGTGCGAGCAGTGCCATGGGCAGATGAGGCTGAGCAACAGCTTTCCAGGCTAGCTCTTTCTGCCTGCCAGCTATCTGCAGACGTTCGCATTTTCGGAGCAGCGCTGCCGGAGGCGCCCGGCACAGACCACCTAAGCTACGTTTGAAGTTTCAGGGGGCAAGACAAGCACGCAGCCCCAGTCTCTGTGCCTCTGTGCGAGCAGTGCCATGGGCAGATGAGGCTGAGCAACAGCTTTCCAGGCTAGCTCTTTCTGCCTGCCAGCTATCTGCAGACGTTCGCATCTTCGGAGCAGCGCTGCCGGAGGCGCCCGGCACAGACCACCTAAGCTACGTTTGAAGTTTCAGGGGGCAAGACAAGCACGCAGCCCCAGTCTCTGTGCCTCTGTGCGAGCAGTGCCATGGGCAGATGAGGCTGAGCAACAGCTTTCCAGGCTAGCTCTTTCTGCCTGCCAGCTATCTGCAGACGTTCGCATTTTCGGAGCAGCGCTGCCGGAGGCGCCCGGCACAGACCACCTAAGTTACGTTTGAAGTTTCAGGGGGCAAGACAAGCACGCAGCCCCAGTCTCTGTGCCTCTGTGCGAGCAGTGCCATGGGCAGATGAGGCTGAGCAACAGCTTTCCAGGCTAGCTCTTTCTGCCTGCCAGCTATCTGCAGACGTTCGCATTTTCGGAGCAGCGCTGCCGGAGGCGCCCGGCACAGACCACCTAAGCTACGTTTGAAGTTTGAGGGGGCAAGACAAGCACGCAGCCCCAGTCTCTGTGCCTCTGTGCGAGCAGTGCCATGGGCAGATGAGGCTGAGCAACAGCTTTCCAGGCTAGCTCTTTCTGCCTGCCATCTATCTGCAGACGTTCGCATTTTCGGAGCAGCGCTGCCGGAGGCGCCCGGCACAGACCACCTAAGCTACGTTTGAAGTTTCAGGGGGCAAGACAAGCACGCAGCCCCAGTCTCTGTGCCTCTGTGCGAGCAGTGCCATGGGCAGATGAGGCTGAGCAACAGCTTTCCAGGCTAGCTCTTTCTGCCTGCCAGCTATCTGCAGACGTTCGCATTTTCAGAGCAGCGCTGCCGGAGGCGCCCGGCACAGACCACCTAAGCTACGTTTGAAGTTTGAGGGGGCAAGACAAGCACGCAGCCCCAGTCTCTGTGCCTCTGTGCGAGCAGTGCCATGGGCAGATGAGGCTGAGCAACAGCTTTCCAGGCTAGCTCTTTCTGCCTGCCATCTATCTGCAGACGTTCGCATTTTCGGAGCAGCGCTGCCGGAGGCGCCCGGCACAGACCACCTAAGCTACGTTTGAAGTTTCAGGGGGCAAGACAAGCACGCAGCCCCAGTCTCTGTGCCTCTGTGCGAGCAGTGCCATGGGCAGATGAGGCTGAGCAACAGCTTTCCAGGCTAGCTCTTTCTGCCTGCCAGCTATCTGCAGACGTTCGCATCTTCGGAGCAGCGCTGCCGGAGGCGCCCGGCACAGACCACCTAAGCTACGTTTGAAGTTTCAGGGGGCAAGACAAGCACGCAGCCCCAGTCTCTGTGCCTCTGTGCGAGCAGTGCCATGGGCAGATGAGGCTGAGCAACAGCTTTCCAGGCTAGCTCTTTCTGCCTGCCAGCTATCTGCAGACGTTCGCATTTTCGGAGCAGCGCTGCCGGAGGCGCCCGGCACAGACCACCTAAGTTACGTTTGAAGTTTCAGGGGGCAAGACAAGCACGCAGCCCCAGTCTCTGTGCCTCTGTGCGAGCAGTGCCATGGGCAGATGAGGCTGAGCAACAGCTTTCCAGGCTAGCTCTTTCTGCCTGCCAGCTATCTGCAGACGTTCGCATTTTCGGAGCAGCGCTGCCGGAGGCGCCCGGCACAGACCACCTAAGCTACGTTTGAAGTTTCAGGGGGCAAGACAAGCACGCAGCCCCAGTCTCTGTGCCTCTGTGCGAGCAGTGCCATGGGCAGATGAGGCTGAGCAACAGCTTTCCAGGCTAGCTCTTTCTGCCTGCCAGCTATCTGCAGACGTTCGCATTTTCGGAGCAGGTCTGCCGGAGGCGCCCGGCACAGACCACCTAAGCTACGTTTGAAGTTTGAGGGGACAAGACAAGCAAGCAGCCCCAGTCTCTGTGCCTCTGTGCGAGCAGTGCCATGGGCAGATGAGGCTGAGCAACAGCTTTCCAGGCTAGCTCTTTCTGCCTGCCAGCTATCTGCAGACGTTCGCATTTTCGGAGCAGCGCTGCCGGAGGCGCCCGGCACAGACCACCTAAGCTACGTTTGAAGTTTGAGGGGGCAAGACAAGCAAGCAGCCCCAGTCTCTGTGCCTCTGTGCGAGCAGTGCCATGGGCAGATGAGGCTGAGCAACAGCTTTCCAGGCTAGCTCTTTCTGCCTGCCAGCTATCTGCAGACGTTCGCATTTTTGGAGCAGCGCTGCCGGAGGCGCCCGGCACAGACCACCTAAGCTACGTTTGAAGTTTGAGGTGGAAAGACAAGCAAGCAGCCCCAGTCTCTGTGCCTCTGTGCGAGCAGTGCCATGGGCAGATGAGACTGAGCAACAGCTTTCCAGGCTAGCTCTTTCTGCCTGCCAGCTATCTGCAGACGTTCGCATTTTCGGAGCAGCGCTGCCGGAGGCGCCCGGCACAGACCACCTAAGCTACGTTTGAAGTTTGAGGGGACAAGACAAGCACGCAGCCCCAGTCTCTGTGCCTCTGTGCGAGCAGTGCCATGGGCAGATGAGGCTGAGCAACAGCTTTCCAGGCTAGCTCTTTCTGCCTGCCAGCTATCTGCAGACGTTCGCATTTTCAGAGCAGCACTGCCGGAGGCGCCCGGCACAGACCACCTAAGCTACGTTTGAAGTTTGAGGTGGAAAGACAAGCAAGCAGCCCCAGTCTCTGTGCCTCTGTGCGAGCAGTGCCATGGGCAGATGAGACTGAGCAACAGCTTTCCAGGCTAGCTCTTTCTGCCTGCCAGCTATCTGCAGACGTTCGCATTTTCGGAGCAGCGCTGCCGGAGGCGCCCGGCACAGACCACCTAAGATACGTTTGAAGTTTGAGGGGGCAAGACAAGCACGCAGCCCCAGTCTCTGTGCCTCTGTGTGAGCAGTGCCATGGGCAGATGAGGCTGAGCAACAGCTTTCCAGGCTAGCTCTTTCTGCCTGCCAGCTATCTGCAGACGTTCGCATTTTCAGAGCAGCGCTGCCGGAGGTGCCCGGCACAGACCACCTAAGATACGTTTGAAGTTTGAGGGGGCAAGACAAGCAAGCAGCCCCAGTCTCTGTGCCTCTGTGCGAGCAGTGCCATGGGCAGATGAGGCTGAGCAACAGCTTTCCAGGCTAGCTCTTTCTGCCTGCCATCTATCTGCAGACGTTCGCATTTTCGGAGCAGCGCTGCCGGAGGCGCCCGGCACCGACCACCTAAGCTACGTTTGAAGTTTCAGGGGGCAAGACAAGCACGCAGCCCCAGTCTCTGTGCCTCTGTGCGAGCAGTGCCATGGGCAGATGAGGCTGAGCAACAGCTTTCCAGGCTAGCTCTTTCTGCCTGCCAGCTATCTGCAGACGTTCGCATTTTCAGAGCAGCGCTGCCGGAGGCGCCCGGCACAGACCACCTAAGCTACGTTTGAAGTTTCAGGGGGCAAGACAAGCACGCAGCCCCAGTCTCTGTGCCTCTGTGCGAGCAGTGCCATGGGCAGATGAGGCTGAGCAACAGCTTTCCAGGCTAGCTCTTTCTGCCTGCCAGCTATCTGCAGACGTTCGCATTTTCAGAGCAGCGCTGCCGGAGGCGCCCGGCACAGACCACCTAAGCTACGCTTGAAGTTTCAGGGGACAAGACAAGCAAGCAGCCCCAGTCTCTGTGCCTCTGTGCGACCAGTGCCATGGGCAGATGAGGCTGAGCAACAGCTTTCCAGGCTAGCTCTTTCTGGCTGCCAGCTATCTGCAGACGTTCGCATTTTCAGAGCAGCGCTGCCGGAGGCGCCCGGCACAGACCACCTAAGCTACGTTTGAAGTTTGAGGGGGCAAGACAAGCACGCAGCCCCAGTCTCTGTGCCTCTGTGCGAGCAGTGCCATGGGCAGATGAGGCTGAGCAACAGCTTTCCAGGCTAGCTCTTTCTGCCTGCCAGCTATCTGCAGACGTTCGCATTTTCGGAGCAGCGCTGCCGGAGGCGCCCGGCACAGACCACCTAAGCTACGTTTGAAGTTTGAGGGGGCAAGACAAGCAAGCAGCCCCAGTCTCTGTGCCTCTGTGCGAGCAGTGCCATGGGCAGATGAGGCTGAGCAACAGCTTTCCAGGCTAGCTCTTTCTGCCTGCCAGCTATCTGCAGACGTTCGCATTTTCGGAGCAGCGCTGCCGGAGGCGCCCGGCACCGACCACCTAAGCTACGTTTGAAGTTTCAGGGGGCAAGACAAGCACGCAGCCCCAGTCTCTGTGCCTCTGTGCGAGCAGTGCCATGGGCAGATGAGGCTGAGCAACAGCTTTCCAGGCTAGCTCTTTCTGCCTGCCAGCTATCTGCAGACGTTCGCATTTTCAGAGCAGCGCTGCCGGAGGCGCCCGGCACAGACCACCTAAGCTACGTTTGAAGTTTCAGGGGGCAAGACAAGCACGCAGCCCCAGTCTCTGTGCCTCTGTGCGAGCAGTGCCATGGGCAGATGAGGCTGAGCAACAGCTTTCCAGGCTAGCTCTTTCTGCCTGCCAGCTATCTGCAGACGTTCGCATCTTCGGAGCAGCGCTGCCGGAGGCGCCCGGCACAGACCACCTAAGCTACGTTTGAAGTTTCAGGGGGCAAGACAAGCACGCAGCCCCAGTCTCTGTGCCTCTGTGCGAGCAGTGCCATGGGCAGATGAGGCTGAGCAACAGCTTTCCAGGCTAGCTCTTTCTGCCTGCCAGCTATCTGCAGACGTTCGCATTTTCGGAGCAGCGCTGCCGGAGGCGCCCGGCACAGACCACCTAAGCTACGTTTGAAGTTTCAGGGGGCAAGACAAGCACGCAGCCCCAGTCTCTGTGCCTCTGTGCGAGCAGTGCCATGGGCAGATGAGGCTGAGCAACAGCTTTCCAGGCTAGCTCTTTCTGCCTGCCAGCTATCTGCAGACGTTCGCATTTTCGGAGCAGGTCTGCCGGAGGCGCCCGGCACAGACCACCTAAGCTACGTTTGAAGTTTGAGGGGACAAGACAAGCAAGCAGCCCCAGTCTCTGTGCCTCTGTGCGAGCAGTGCCATGGGCAGATGAGGCTGAGCAACAGCTTTCCAGGCTAGCTCTTTCTGCCTGCCAGCTATCTGCAGACGTTCGCATTTTCGGAGCAGCGCTGCCGGAGGCGCCCGGCACAGACCACCTAAGCTACGTTTGAAGTTTGAGGGGGCAAGACAAGCAAGCAGCCCCAGTCTCTGTGCCTCTGTGCGAGCAGTGCCATGGGCAGATGAGGCTGAGCAACAGCTTTCCAGGCTAGCTCTTTCTGCCTGCCAGCTATCTGCAGACGTTCGCATTTTCAGAGCAACGCTGCCGGAGGCGCCCGGCACAGACCACCTAAGCTACGTTTGAAGTTTGAGGTGGAAAGACAAGCAAGCAGCCCCAGTCTCTGTGCCTCTGTGCGAGCAGTGCCATGGGCAGATGAGACTGAGCAACAGCTTTCCAGGCTAGCTCTTTCTGCCTGCCAGCTATCTGCAGACGTTCGCATTTTCGGAGCAGCGCTGCCGGAGGCGCCCGGCACAGACCACCTAAGCTACGTTTGAAGTTTGAGGGGACAAGACAAGCACGCAGCCCCAGTCTCTGTGCCTCTGTGCGAGCAGTGCCATGGGCAGATGAGGCTGAGCAACAGCTTTCCAGGCTAGCTCTTTCTGCCTGCCAGCTATCTGCAGACGTTCGCATTTTCGGAGCAGCACTGCCGGAGGCGCCCGGCACAGACCACCTAAGCTACGTTTGAAGTTTGAGGTGGAAAGACAAGCAAGCAGCCCCAGTCTCTGTGCCTCTGTGCGAGCAGTGCCATGGGCAGATGAGACTGAGCAACAGCTTTCCAGGCTAGCTCTTTCTGCCTGCCAGCTATCTGCAGACGTTCGCATTTTCGGAGCAGCGCTGCCGGAGGCGCCCGGCACAGACCACCTAAGCTACGTTTGAAGTTTCAGGGGGCAAGACAAGCACGCAGCCCCAGTCTCTGTGCCTCTGTGCGAGCAGTGCCATGGGCAGATGAGGCTGAGCAACAGCTTTCCAGGCTAGCTCTTTCTGCCTGCCAGCTATCTGCAGACGTTCGCATTTTCAGAGCAGCGCTGCCGGAGGTGCCCGGCACAGACCACCTAAGATACGTTTGAAGTTTGAGGGGGCAAGACAAGCAAGCAGCCCCAGTCTCTGTGCCTCTGTGCGAGCAGTGCCATGGGCAGATGAGGCTGAGCAACAGCTTTCCAGGCTAGCTCTTTCTGCCTGCCATCTATCTGCAGACGTTCGCATTTTCGGAGCAGCGCTGCCGGAGGCGCCCGGCACCGACCACCTAAGCTACGTTTGAAGTTTCAGGGGGCAAGACAAGCACGCAGCCCCAGTCTCTGTGCCTCTGTGCGAGCAGTGCCATGGGCAGATGAGGCTGAGCAACAGCTTTCCAGGCTAGCTCTTTCTGCCTGCCAGCTATCTGCAGACGTTCGCATTTTCAGAGCAGCGCTGCCGGAGGCGCCCGGCACAGACCACCTAAGCTACGTTTGAAGTTTCAGGGGACAAGACAAGCAAGCAGCCCCAGTCTCTGTGCCTCTGTGCGACCAGTGCCATGGGCAGATGAGGCTGAGCAACAGCTTTCCAGGCTAGCTCTTTCTGGCTGCCAGCTATCTGCAGACGTTCGCATTTTCAGAGCAGCGCTGCCGGAGGCGCCCGGCACAGACCACCTAAGCTACGTTTGAAGTTTGAGGGGGCAAGACAAGCAAGCAGCCCCAGTCTCTGTGCCTCTGTGCGAGCAGTGCCATGGGCAGATGAGGCTGAGCAACAGCTTTCCAGGCTAGCTCTTTCTGCCTGCCATCTATCTGCAGACGTTCGCATTTTCGGAGCAGCGCAGCCGGAGGCGCCCGGCACAGACCACCTAAGCTACGTTTGAAGTTTGAGGGGGCAAGACAAGCACGCAGCCCCAGTCTCTGTGCCTCTGTGTGAGCAGTGCCATGGGCAGATGAGGCTGAGCAACAGCTTTCCAGGCTAGCTCTTTCTGCCTGCCAGCTATCTGCAGACGTTCGCATTTTCGGAGCAGCGCTGCCGGAGGCGCCCGGCACCGACCACCTAAGCTACGTTTGAAGTTTCAGGGGGCAAGACAAGCACGCAGCCCCAGTCTCTGTGCCTCTGTGCGAGCAGTGCCATGGGCAGATGAGGCTGAGCAACAGCTTTCCAGGCTAGCTCTTTCTGCCTGCCAGCTATCTGCAGACGTTCGCATTTTCAGAGCAGCGCTGCCGGAGGCGCCCGGCACAGACCACCTAAGCTACGTTTGAAGTTTCAGGGGGCAAGACAAACACGCAGCCCCAGTCTCTGTGCCTCTGTGCGAGCAGTGCCATGGGCAGATGAGGCTGAGCAACAGCTTTCCAGGCTAGCTCTTTCTGCCTGCCAGCTATCTGCAGACGTTCGCATTTTCAGAGCAGCGCTGCCGGAGGCGCCCGGCACAGACCACCTAAGCTACGTTTGAAGTTTCAGGGGACAAGACAAGCAAGCAGCCCCAGTCTCTGTGCCTCTGTGCGAGCAGTGCCATGGGCAGATGAGGCTGAGCAACAGCTTTCCAGGCTAGCTCTTTCTGCCTGCCAGCTATCTGCAGACGTTCGCATTTTCGGAGCAGCGCTGCCGGAGGCGCCCGGCACAGACCACCTAAGCTACGTTTGAAGTTTGAGGGGACAAGACAAGCAAGCAGCCCCAGTCTCTGTGCCTCTGTGCGAGCAGTGCCATGGGCAGATGAGGCTGAGCAACAGCTTTCCAGGCTAGCTCTTTCTGCCTGCCAGCTATCTGCAGACGTTCGCATTTTCAGAGCAACGCTGCCGGAGGCGCCCGGCACAGACCACCTAAGCTACGTTTGAAGTTTGAGGTGGAAAGACAAGCAAGCAGCCCCAGTCTCTGTGCCTCTGTGCGAGCAGTGCCATGGGCAGATGAGACTGAGCAACAGCTTTCCAGGCTAGCTCTTTCTGCCTGCCAGCTATCTGCAGACGTTCGCATTTTCGGAGCAGCGCTGCCGGAGGCGCCCGGCACAGACCACCTAAGCTACGTTTGAAGTTTGAGGGGACAAGACAAGCACGCAGCCCCAGTCTCTGTGCCTCTGTGCGAGCAGTGCCATGGGCAGATGAGGCTGAGCAACAGCTTTCCAGGCTAGCTCTTTCTGCCTGCCAGCTATCTGCAGACGTTCGCATTTTCAGAGCAGCAGTGCCGGAGGCGCCCGGCACAGACCACCTAAGCTACGTTTGAAGTTTGAGGGGGCAAGACAAGCAAGCAGCCCTACTCTCTGTGCCTCTGTGCGAGCAGTGCCATGGGCAGATGAGGCTGAGCAACAGCTTTCCAGGCTAGCTCTTTCTGCCTGCCAGCTATCTGCAGACGTTCGCATTTTCGGAGCAGCGCTGCCGGAGGCGCCCGGCACAGACCACCTAAGCTACATTTGAAGTTTCAGGGGGCAAGACAAGCACGCAGCCCCAGTCTCTGTGCCTCTGTGTGAGCAGTGCCATGGGCAGATGAGGCTGAGCAACAGCTTTCCAGGCTAGCTCTTTCTGCCTGCCAGCTATCTGCAGACGTTCGCATTTTCAGAGCAGCGCTGCCGGAGGTGCCCGGCACAGACCACCTAAGATACGTTTGAAGTTTGAGGGGGCAAGACAAGCAAGCAGCCCCAGTCTCTGTGCCTCTGTGCGAGCAGTGCCATGGGCAGATGAGGCTGAGCAACAGCTTTCCAGGCTAGCTCTTTCTGCCTGCCATCTATCTGCAGACGTTCGCATTTTCGGAGCAGCGCTGCCGGAGGCGCCCGGCACCGACCACCTAAGCTACGTTTGAAGTTTGAGGGGGCAAGACAAGCACGCAGCCCCAGTCTCTGTGCCTCTGTGCGAGCAGTGCCATGGGCAGATGAGGCTGAGCAACAGCTTTCCAGGCTAGCTCTTTCTGCCTGCCAGCTATCTGCAGACGTTCGCATTTTCAGAGCAGCGCTGCCGGAGGCGCCCGGCACAGACCACCTAAGCTACGTTTGAAGTTTGAGGGGACAAGACAAGCAAGCAGCCCCAGTCTCTGTGCCTCTGTGCGAGCAGTGCCATGGGCAGATGAGGCTGAGCAACAGCTTTCCAGGCTAGCTCTTTCTGCCTGCCAGCTATCTGCAGACGTTCGCATTTTCGGAGCAGCGCTGCCGGAGGCGCCCGGCACAGACCACCTAAGCTACGTTTGAAGTTTGAGGGGGCAAGACAAGCAAGCAGCCCCAGTCTCTGTGCCTCTGTGCGAGCAGTGCCATGGGCAGATGAGACTGAGCAACAGCTTTCCAGGCTAGCTCTTTCTGCCTGCCATCTATCTGCAGACGTTCGCATTTTCAGAGCAACGCTGCCGGAGGCGCCCGGCACAGACCACCTAAGCTACGTTTGAAGTTTCAGGGGGCAAGACAAGCACGCAGCCCCAGTCTCTGTGCCTCTGTGCGAGCAGTGCCATGGGCAGATGAGGCTGAGCAACAGCTTTCCAGGCTAGCTCTTTCTGCCTGCCAGCTATCTGCAGACGTTCGCATTTTCGGAGCAGCGCTGCCGGAGGCGCCCGGCACAGACCACCTAAGCTACGTTTGAAGTTTCAGGGGGCAAGACAAGCACGCAGCCCCAGTCTCTGTGCCTCTGTGTGACCAGTGCCATGGGCAGATGAGGCTGAGCAACAGCTTTCCAGGCTAGCTCTTTCTGCCTGCCAGCTATCTGCAGACGTTCGCATTTTCAGAGCAGCACTGCCGGAGGCGCCCGGCACAGATCACCTAAGCTACGTTTGAAGTTTGAGGGGGCAAGACAAGCACGCAGCCCCAGTCTCTGTGCCTCTGTGCGAGCAGTGCCATGGGCAGATGAGGCTGAGCAACAGCTTTCCAGGCTAGCTCTTTCTGCCTGCCAGCTATCTGCAGACGTTCGCATTTTCGGAGCAGCGCTGCCGGAGGCGCCCGGCACAGACCACCTAAGCTACGTTTGAAGTTTGAGGTGGAAAGACAAGCAAGCAGCCCCAGTCTCTGTGCCTCTGTGCGAGCAGTGCCATGGGCAGATGAGGCTGAGCAACAGCTTTCCAGGCTAGCTCTTTCTGCCTGCCATCTATCTGCAGACGTTCGCATTTTCAGAGCAGCGCTGCCGGAGGCGCCCGGCACAGAACACCTAAGCTACGTTTGAAGTTTCAGGGGGCAAGACAAGCACGCAGCCCCAGTCTCTGTGCCTCTGTGCGAGCAGTGCCATGGGCAGATGAGGCTGAGCAACAGCTTTCCAGGCTAGCTCTTTCTGCCTGCCAGCTATCTGCAGACGTTCGCATTTTCAGAGCAGCGCTGCCGGAGGCGCCCGGCACAGACCACCTAAGCTACGTTTGAAGTTTCAGGGGGCAAGACAAGCACGCAGCCCCAGTCTCTGTGCCTCTGTGCGAGCAGTGCCATGGGCAGATGAGGCTGAGCAACAGCTTTCCAGGCTAGCTCTTTCTGCCTGCCAGCTATCTGCAGACGTTCGCATTTTCAGAGCAGCGCTGCCGGAGGCGCCCGGCACAGACCACCTAAGCTACGTTTGAAGTTTCAGGGGACAAGACAAGCAAGCAGCCCCAGTCTCTGTGCCTCTGTGCGACCAGTGCCATGGGCAGATGAGGCTGAGCAACAGCTTTCCAGGCTAGCTCTTTCTGGCTGCCAGCTATCTGCAGACGTTCGCATTTTCAGAGCAGCGCTGCCGGAGGCGCCCGGCACAGACCACCTAAGCTACGTTTGAAGTTTGAGGGGGCAAGACAAGCACGCAGCCCCAGTCTCTGTGCCTCTGTGTGAGCAGTGCCATGGGCAGATGAGGCTGAGCAACAGCTTTCCAGGCTAGCTCTTTCTGCCTGCCAGCTATCTGCAGACGTTCGCATCTTCGGAGCAGCGCTGCCGGAGGCGCCCGGCACAGACCACCTAAGCTACGTTTGAAGTTTCAGGGGGCAAGACAAGCACGCAGCCCCAGTCTCTGTGCCTCTGTGCGAGCAGTGCCATGGGCAGATGAGGCTGAGCAACAGCTTTCCAGGCTAGCTCTTTCTGCCTGCCAGCTACCTGCAGACGTTCGCATTTTCGGAGCAGCGCTGCCGGAGGCGCCCGGCACAGACCACCTAAGCTACGTTTGAAGTTTCAGGGGGCAAGACAAGCACGCAGCCCCAGTCTCTGTGCCTCTGTGCGAGCAGTGCCATGGGCAGATGAGGCTGAGCAACAGCTTTCCAGGCTAGCTCTTTCTGCCTGCCAGCTATCTGCAGACGTTCGCATTTTCGGAGCAGGTCTGCCGGAGGCGCCCGGCACAGACCACCTAAGCTACGTTTGAAGTTTGAGGGGACAAGACAAGCAAGCAGCCCCAGTCTCTGTGCCTCTGTGCGAGCAGTGCCATGGGCAGATGAGGCTGAGCAACAGCTTTCCAGGCTAGCTCTTTCTGCCTGCCAGCTATCTGCAGACGTTCGCATTTTCAGAGCAGCGCTGCCGGAGGCGCCCGGCACAGACCACCTAAGCTACGTTTGAAGTTTCAGGGGGCAAGACAAACACGCAGCCCCAGTCTCTGTGCCTCTGTGCGAGCAGTGCCATGGGCAGATGAGGCTGAGCAACAGCTTTCCAGGCTAGCTCTTTCTGCCTGCCAGCTATCTGCAGACGTTCGCATTTTCAGAGCAGCGCTGCCGGAGGCGCCCGGCACAGACCACCTAAGCTACGTTTGAAGTTTGAGGGGACAAGACAAGCAAGCAGCCCCAGTCTCTGTGCCTCTGTGCGAGCAGTGCCATGGGCAGATGAGGCTGAGCAACAGCTTTCCAGGCTAGCTCTTTCTGCCTGCCAGCTATCTGCAGACGTTCGCATTTTCGGAGCAGCGCTGCCGGAGGCGCCCGGCACAGACCACCTAAGCTACGTTTGAAGTTTGAGGGGGCAAGACAAGCAAGCAGCCCCAGTCTCTGTGCCTCTGTGCGAGCAGTGCCATGGGCAGATGAGGCTGAGCAACAGCTTTCCAGGCTAGCTCTTTCTGCCTGCCAGCTATCTGCAGACGTTCGCATTTTCGGAGCAACGCTGCCGGAGGCGCCCGGCACAGACCACCTAAGCTACGTTTGAAGTTTGAGGTGGAAAGACAAGCAAGCAGCCCCAGTCTCTGTGCCTCTGTGCGAGCAGTGCCATGGGCAGATGAGGCTGAGCAACAGCTTTCCAGGCTAGCTCTTTCTGCCTGCCAGCTATCTGCAGACGTTCGCATTTTCAGAGCAGCGCTGCCGGAGGCGCCCGGCACAGACCACCTAAGCTACGTTTGAAGTTTGAGGTGGAAAGACAAGCAAGCAGCCCTACTCTCTGTGCCTCTGTGCGAGCAGTGCCATGGGCAGATGAGGCTGAGCAACAGCTTTCCAGGCTAGCTCTTTCTGCCTGCCAGCTATCTGCAGACGTTCGCATTTTCGGAGCAGCGCTGCCGGAGGCGCCCGGCACAGACCACCTAAGCTACATTTGAAGTTTCAGGGGGCAAGACAAGCACGCAGCCCCAGTCTCTGTGCCTCTGTGCGAGCAGTGCCATGGGCAGATGAGGCTGAGCAACAGCTTTCCAGGCTAGCTCTTTCTGCCTGCCATCTATCTGCAGACGTTCGCATTTTCGGAGCAGCGCTGCCGGAGGCGCCCGGCACCGACCACCTAAGCTACGTTTGAAGTTTGAGGGGGCAAGACAAGCACGCAGCCCCAGTCTCTGTGCCTCTGTGCGAGCAGTGCCATGGGCAGATGAGGCTGAGCAACAGCTTTCCAGGCTAGCTCTTTCTGCCTGCCAGCTATCTGCAGACGTTCGCATTTTCAGAGCAGCGCTGCCGGAGGCGCCCGGCACAGACCACCTAAGCTACGTTTGAAGTTTGAGGGGACAAGACAAGCAAGCAGCCCCAGTCTCTGTGCCTCTGTGCGAGCAGTGCCATGGGCAGATGAGGCTGAGCAACAGCTTTCCAGGCTAGCTCTTTCTGCCTGCCAGCTATCTGCAGACGTTCGCATTTTCGGAGCAGCGCTGCCGGAGGCGCCCGGCACAGACCACCTAAGCTACGTTTGAAGTTTGAGGGGGCAAGACAAGCAAGCAGCCCCAGTCTCTGTGCCTCTGTGCGAGCAGTGCCATGGGCAGATGAGACTGAGCAACAGCTTTCCAGGCTAGCTCTTTCTGCCTGCCATCTATCTGCAGACGTTCGCATTTTCAGAGCAACGCTGCCGGAGGCGCCCGGCACAGACCACCTAAGCTACGTTTGAAGTTTCAGGGGGCAAGACAAGCACGCAGCCCCAGTCTCTGTGCCTCTGTGCGAGCAGTGCCATGGGCAGATGAGGCTGAGCAACAGCTTTCCAGGCTAGCTCTTTCTGCCTGCCAGCTATCTGCAGACGTTCGCATTTTCGGAGCAGCGCTGCCGGAGGCGCCCGGCACAGACCACCTAAGCTACGTTTGAAGTTTCAGGGGGCAAGACAAGCACGCAGCCCCAGTCTCTGTGCCTCTGTGTGACCAGTGCCATGGGCAGATGAGGCTGAGCAACAGCTTTCCAGGCTAGCTCTTTCTGCCTGCCAGCTATCTGCAGACGTTCGCATTTTCAGAGCAGCACTGCCGGAGGCGCCCGGCACAGATCACCTAAGCTACGTTTGAAGTTTGAGGGGGCAAGACAAGCACGCAGCCCCAGTCTCTGTGCCTCTGTGCGAGCAGTGCCATGGGCAGATGAGGCTGAGCAACAGCTTTCCAGGCTAGCTCTTTCTGCCTGCCAGCTATCTGCAGACGTTCGCATTTTCGGAGCAGCGCTGCCGGAGGCGCCCGGCACAGACCACCTAAGCTACGTTTGAAGTTTGAGGTGGAAAGACAAGCAAGCAGCCCCAGTCTCTGTGCCTCTGTGCGAGCAGTGCCATGGGCAGATGAGGCTGAGCAACAGCTTTCCAGGCTAGCTCTTTCTGCCTGCCATCTATCTGCAGACGTTCGCATTTTCAGAGCAGCGCTGCCGGAGGCGCCCGGCACAGAACACCTAAGCTACGTTTGAAGTTTCAGGGGGCAAGACAAGCACGCAGCCCCAGTCTCTGTGCCTCTGTGTGAGCAGTGCCATGGGCAGATGAGGCTGAGCAACAGCTTTCCAGGCTAGCTCTTTCTGCCTGCCAGCTATCTGCAGACGTTCGCATTTTCAGAGCAGCGCTGCCGGAGGCGCCCGGCACAGACCACCTAAGCTACGTTTGAAGTTTGAGGGGACAAGACAAGCAAGCAGCCCCAGTCTCTGTGCCTCTGTGCGAGCAGTGCCATGGGCAGATGAGGCTGAGCAACAGCTTTCCAGGCTAGCTCTTTCTGCCTGCCATCTATCTGCAGACGTTCGCATTTTCGGAGCAGCGCTGCCGGAGGCGCCCGGCACAGACCACCTAAGCTACGTTTGAAGTTTGAGGTGGAAAGACAAGCAAGCAGCCCCAGTCTCTGTGCCTCTGTGCGAGCAGTGCCATGGGCAGATGAGGCTGAGCAACAGCTTTCCAGGCTAGCTCTTTCTGCCTGCCAGCTATCTGCAGACGTTCGCATTTTCGGAGCAGCGCTGCCGGAGGCGCCCGGTACAGACCACCTAAGCTACGTTTGAAGTTTCAGGGGGCAAGACAAGCACGCAGCCCCAGTCTCTGTGCCTCTGTGTGAGCAGTGCCATGGGCAGATGAGGCTGAGCAACAGCTTTCCAGGCTAGCTCTTTCTGCCTGCCAGCTATCTGCAGACGTTCGCATTTTCAGAGCAGCGCTGCCGGAGGTGCCCGGCACAGACCACCTAAGATACGTTTGAAGTTTGAGGGGGCAAGACAAGCACGCAGCCCCAGTCTCTGTGCCTCTGTGCGAGCAGTGCCATGGGCAGATGAGGCTGAGCAACAGCTTTCCAGGCTAGCTCTTTCTGCCTGCCAGCTATCTGCAGACGTTCGCATTTTCGGAGCAGCGCTGCCGGAGGCGCCCGGCACAGACCACCTAAGCTACGTTTGAAGTTTGAGGGGGCAAGACAAGCAAGCAGCCCCAGTCTCTGTGCCTCTGTGCGAGCAGTGCCATGGGCAGATGAGGCTGAGCAACAGCTTTCCAGGCTAGCTCTTTCTGCCTGCCATCTATCTGCAGACGTTCGCATTTTCAGAGCAACGCTGCCGGAGGCGCCCGGCACAGACCACCTAAGCTACGTTTGAAGTTTCAGGGGGCAAGACAAGCACGCAGCCCCAGTCTCTGTGCCTCTGTGCGAGCAGTGCCATGGGCAGATGAGGCTGAGCAACAGCTTTCCAGGCTAGCTCTTTCTGCCTGCCAGCTATCTGCAGACGTTCGCATTTTCGGAGCAGCGCTGCCGGAGGCGCCCGGCACAGACCACCTAAGCTACGTTTGAAGTTTGAGGGGGCAAGACAAGCAAGCAGCCCCAGTCTCTGTGCCTCTGTGCGAGCAGTGCCATGGGCAGATGAGGCTGAGCAACAGCTTTCCAGGCTAGCTCTTTCTGCCTGCCAGCTATCTGCAGACGTTCGCATTTTCAGAGCAGGTCTGCCGGAGGCGCCCGGCACAGACCACCTAAGCTACGTTTGAAGTTTGAGGGGGCAAGACAAGCAAGCAGCCCCATTCTCTGTGCCTCTGTGCGAGCAGTGCCATGGGCAGATGAGGCTGAGCAACAGCTTTCCAGGCTAGCTCTTTCTGCCTGCCAGCTATCTGCAGACGTTCGCATTTTCGGAGCAGCGCTGCCGGAGGCGCCCGGCACAGACCACCTAAGCTACGTTTGAAGTTTGAGAGGGCAAGACAAGCATGCAGCCCCAGTCTCTGTGCCTCTGTGCGAGCAGTGCCATGGGCAGATGAGGCTGAGCAACAGCTTTCCAGGCTAGCTCTTTCTGCCTGCCAGCTATCTGCAGACGTTCGCATTTTCAGAGCAGCGCTGCCGGAGGCGCCCGGCACAGACCACCTAAGCTACGTTTGAAGTTTCAGGGGGCAAGACAAGCACGCAGCCCCAGTCTCTGTGCCTCTGTGCGAGCAGTGCCATGGGCAGATGAGGCTGAGCAACAGCTTTCCAGGCTAGCTCTTTCTGCCTGCCAGCTATCTGCAGACGTTCGCATTTTCGGAGCAGGTCTGCCGGAGGCGCCCGGCACAGACCACCTAAGCTACGTTTGAAGTTTCAGGGGACAAGACAAGCAAGCAGCCCCAGTCTCTGTGCCTCTGTGCGACCAGTGCCATGGGCAGATGAGGCTGAGCAACAGCTTTCCAGGCTAGCTCTTTCTGCCTGCCAGCTATCTGCAGACGTTCGCATTTTCAGAGCATCGCTGCCGGAGGCGCCCGGCACAGACCACCTAAGCTACGTTTGAAGTTTGAGGGGGCAAGACAAGCACGCAGCCCCAGTCTCTGTGCCTCTGTGTGAGCAGTGCCATGGGCAGATGAGGCTGAGCAACAGCTTTCCAGGCTAGCTCTTTCTGCCTGCCAGCTATCTGCAGACGTTCGCATCTTCGGAGCAGCGCTGCCGGAGGCGCCCGGCACAGACCACCTAAGCTACGTTTGAAGTTTCAGGGGGCAAGACAAGCACGCAGCCCCAGTCTCTGTGCCTCTGTGCGAGCAGTGCCATGGGCAGATGAGGCTGAGCAACAGCTTTCCAGGCTAGCTCTTTCTGCCTGCCAGCTATCTGCAGACGTTCGCATTTTCGGAGCAGCGCTGCCGGAGGCGCCCGGCACAGACCACCTAAGCTACGTTTGAAGTTTCAGGGGGCAAGACAAGCACGCAGCCCCAGTCTCTGTGCCTCTGTGCGAGCAGTGCCATGGGCAGATGAGGCTGAGCAACAGCTTTCCAGGCTAGCTCTTTCTGCCTGCCAGCTATCTGCAGACGTTCGCATTTTCAGAGCAGGTCTGCCGGAGGCGCCCGGCACAGACCACCTAAGCTACGTTTGAAGTTTGAGGGGACAAGACAAGCAAGCAGCCCCAGTCTCTGTGCCTCTGTGCGAGCAGTGCCATGGGCAGATGAGGCTGAGCAACAGCTTTCCAGGCTAGCTCTTTCTGCCTGCCAGCTATCTGCAGACGTTCGCATTTTCAGAGCAGCGCTGCCGGAGGCGCCCGGCACAGACCACCTAAGCTACGTTTGAAGTTTCAGGGGGCAAGACAAACACGCAGCCCCAGTCTCTGTGCCTCTGTGCGAGCAGTGCCATGGGCAGATGAGGCTGAGCAACAGCTTTCCAGGCTAGCTCTTTCTGCCTGCCAGCTATCTGCAGACGTTCGCATTTTCAGAGCAGCGCTGCCGGAGGCGCCCGGCACAGACCACCTAAGCTACGTTTGAAGTTTGAGGGGGCAAGACAAGCAAGCAGCCCCAGTCTCTGTGCCTCTGTGCGAGCAGTGCCATGGGCAGATGAGGCTGAGCAACAGCTTTCCAGGCTAGCTCTTTCTGCCTGCCAGCTATCTGCAGACGTTCGCATTTTCAGAGCAACGCTGCCGGAGGCGCCCGGCACAGACCACCTAAGCTACGTTTGAAGTTTGAGGTGGAAAGACAAGCAAGCAGCCCCAGTCTCTGTGCCTCTGTGCGAGCAGTGCCATGGGCAGATGAGACTGAGCAACAGCTTTCCAGGCTAGCTCTTTCTGCCTGCCAGCTATCTGCAGACGTTCGCATTTTCGGAGCAGCGCTGCCGGAGGCGCCCGGCACAGACCACCTAAGCTACGTTTGAAGTTTGAGGGGACAAGACAAGCACGCAGCCCCAGTCTCTGTGCCTCTGTGCGAGCAGTGCCATGGGCAGATGAGGCTGAGCAACAGCTTTCCAGGCTAGCTCTTTCTGCCTGCCAGCTATCTGCAGACGTTCGCATTTTCAGAGCAGCACTGCCGGAGGCGCCCGGCACAGACCACCTAAGCTACGTTTGAAGTTTGAGGGGGCAAGACAAGCACGCAGCCCTACTCTCTGTGCCTCTGTGCGAGCAGTGCCATGGGCAGATGAGGCTGAGCAACAGCTTTCCAGGCTAGCTCTTTCTGCCTGCCAGCTATCTGCAGACGTTCGCATTTTCGGAGCAGCACTGCCGGAGGCGCCCGGCACAGACCACCTAAGCTACGTTTGAAGTTTCAGGGGGCAAGACAAGCACGCAGCCCCAGTCTCTGTGCCTCTGTGCGAGCAGTGCCATGGGCAGATGAGGCTGAGCAACAGCTTTCCAGGCTA
This sequence comes from Opisthocomus hoazin, assembly GCF_030867145.1. NCBI lineage: Eukaryota > Metazoa > Chordata > Aves > Opisthocomiformes > Opisthocomidae > Opisthocomus > Opisthocomus hoazin. The sequence goes on from NW_027448955.1 coordinate 95,145, forward strand.
GCTCTTTCTGCCTGCCAGCTATCTGCAGACGTTCGCATTTTCGGAGCAGCGCTGCCGGAGGCGCCCGGCACAGACCACCTAAGCTACGTTTGAAGTTTGAGGGGGCAAGACAAGCACGCAGCCCCAGTCTCTGTGCCTCTGTGCGAGCAGTGCCATGGGCAGATGAGGCTGAGCAACAGCTTTCCAGGCTAGCTCTTTCTGCCTGCCAGCTATCTGCAGACGTTCGCATTTTCGGAGCAGGTCTGCCGGAGGCGCCCGGCACAGACCACCTAAGCTACGTTTGAAGTTTGAGGGGACAAGACAAGCAAGCAGCCCCAGTCTCTGTGCCTCTGTGCGAGCAGTGCCATGGGCAGATGAGGCTGAGCAACAGCTTTCCAGGCTAGCTCTTTCTGCCTGCCAGCTATCTGCAGACGTTCGCATTTTCAGAGCAGCGCTGCCGGAGGCGCCCGGCACAGACCACCTAAGCTACGTTTGAAGTTTCAGGGGGCAAGACAAACACGCAGCCCCAGTCTCTGTGCCTCTGTGCGAGCAGTGCCATGGGCAGATGAGGCTGAGCAACAGCTTTCCAGGCTAGCTCTTTCTGCCTGCCAGCTATCTGCAGACGTTCGCATTTTCAGAGCAGCGCTGCCGGAGGTGCCCGGCACAGACCACCTAAGATACGTTTGAAGTTTGAGGGGGCAAGACAACCAAGCAGCCCCAGTCTCTGTGCCTCTGTGCGAGCAGTGCCATGGGCAGATGAGGCTGAGCAACAGCTTTCCAGGCTAGCTCTTTCTGCCTGCCAGCTATCTGCAGACGTTCGCATTTTCAGAGCAGCGCTGCCGGAGGCGCACGGCACAGACCACCTATGCTACGTTTGAAGTTTGAGGGGGCAAGACAAGCACGCAGCCCCAGTCTCTGTGCCTCTGTGCGACCAGTGCCATGGGCAGATGAGGCTGAGCAACAGCTTTCCAGGCTAGCTCTTTCTGGTTGCCAGCTATCTGCAGACGTTCGCATTTTCAGAGCAGCGCTGCCGGAGGCGCCCGGCACAGACCACCTAAGCTACGTTTGAAGTTTGAGGGGGCAAGACAAGCACGCAGCCCCAGTCTCTGTGCCTCTGTGTGAGCAGTGCCATGGGCAGATGAGGCTGAGCAACAGCTTTCCAGGCTAGCTCTTTCTGCCTGCCAGCTATCTGCAGACGTTCGCATCTTCGGAGCAGCGCTGCCGGAGGCGCCCGGCACAGACCACCTAAGCTACGTTTGAAGTTTCAGGGGGCAAGACAAGCACGCAGCCCCAGTCTCTGTGCCTCTGTGCGAGCAGTGCCATGGGCAGATGAGGCTGAGCAACAGCTTTCCAGGCTAGCTCTTTCTGCCTGCCATCTATCTGCAGACGTTCGCATTTTCAGAGCAACGCTGCCGGAGGCGCCCGGCACAGACCACCTAAGCTACGTTTGAAGTTTCAGGGGGCAAGACAAGCACGCAGCCCCAGTCTCTGTGCCTCTGTGCGAGCAGTGCCATGGGCAGATGAGGCTGAGCAACAGCTTTCCAGGCTAGCTCTTTCTGCCTGCCAGCTATCTGCAGACGTTCGCATTTTCGGAGCAGCGCTGCCGGAGGCGCCCGGCACAGACCACCTAAGCTACGTTTGAAGTTTGAGGGGGCAAGACAAGCACGCAGCCCCAGTCTCTGTGCCTCTGTGTGACCAGTGCCATGGGCAGATGAGGCTGAGCAACAGCTTTCCAGGCTAGCTCTTTCTGCCTGCCAGCTATCTGCAGACGTTCGCATTTTCAGAGCAGCACTGCCTGAGGCGCCCGGCACAGATCACCTAAGCTACGTTTGAAGTTTGAGGGGACAAGACAAGCAAGCAGCCCCAGTCTCTGTGCCTCTGTGCGAGCAGTGCCATGGGCAGATGAGGCTGAGCAACAGCTTTCCAGGCTAGCTCTTTCTGCCTGCCATCTATCTGCAGACGTTCGCATTTTCAGAGCAGCACTGCCGGAGGCGCCCGGCACAGACCACCTAAGCTACGTTTGAAGTTTGAGGTGGAAAGACAAGCAAGCAGCCCTACTCTCTGTGCCTCTGTGCGAGCAGTGCCATGGGCAGATGAGGCTGAGCAACAGCTTTCCAGGCTAGCTCTTTCTGCCTGCCAGCTATCTGCAGACGTTCGCATTTTCGGAGCAGCGCTGCCGGAGGCGCCCGGCACAGACCACCTAAGCTACGTTTGAAGTTTCAGGGGGCAAGACAAGCACGCAGCCCCAGTCTCTGTGCCTCTGTGTGAGCAGTGCCATGGGCAGATGAGGCTGAGCAACAGCTTTCCAGGCTAGCTCTTTCTGCCTGCCAGCTATCTGCAGACGTTCGCATTTTCAGAGCAGCGCTGCCGGAGGCGCCCGGCACAGACCACCTAAGCTACGTTTGAAGTTTGAGGGGGCAAGACAAGCAAGCAGCCCCAGTCTCTGTGCCTCTGTGCGAGCAGTGCCATGGGCAGATGAGGCTGAGCAACAGCTTTCCAGGCTAGCTCTTTCTGCCTGCCAGCTATCTGCAGACGTTCGCATTTTCGGAGCAGCGCTGCCGGAGGCGCCCGGCACAGACCACCTAAGCTACGTTTGAAGTTTGAGGGGGCAAGACAAGCAAGCAGCCCCAGTCTCTGTGCCTCTGTGCGAGCAGTGCCATGGGCAGATGAGGCTGAGCAACAGCTTTCCAGGCTAGCTCTTTCTGCCTGCCAGCTATCTGCAGACGTTCGCATTTTCGGAGCAGCGCTGCCGGAGGCACCCGGCACAGACCACCTAAGCTACGTTTGAAGTTTGAGGGGGCAAGACAAGCACGCAGCCCCAGTCTCTGTGCCTCTGTGTGACCAGTGCCATGGGCAGATGAGGCTGAGCAACAGCTTTCCAGGCTAGCTCTTTCTGCCTGCCAGCTATCTGCAGACGTTCGCATTTTCAGAGCAGCACTGCCTGAGGCGCCCGGCACAGATCACCTAAGCTACGTTTGAAGTTTGAGGGGGCAAGACAAGCACGCAGCCCCAGTCTCTGTGCCTCTGTGCGAGCAGTGCCATGGGCAGATGAGGCTGAGCAACAGCTTTCCAGGCTAGCTCTTTCTGCCTGCCAGCTATCTGCAGACGTTCGCATTTTCGGAGCAGCGCTGCCGGAGGCGCCCGGCACAGACCACCTAAGCTACGTTTGAAGTTTGAGGTGGAAAGACAAGCAAGCAGCCCCAGTCTCTGTGCCTCTGTGCGAGCAGTGCCATGGGCAGATGAGGCTGAGCAACAGCTTTCCAGGCTAGCTCTTTCTGCCTGCCAGCTATCTGCAGACGTTCGCATTTTCAGAGCAGCGCTGCCGGAGGCGCCCGGCACAGAACACCTAAGCTACGTTTGAAGTTTCAGGGGGCAAGACAAGCACGCAGCCCCAGTCTCTGTGCCTCTGTGTGAGCAGTGCCATGGGCAGATGAGGCTGAGCAACAGCTTTCCAGGCTAGCTCTTTCTGCCTGCCAGCTATCTGCAGACGTTCGCATTTTCAGAGCAGCGCTGCCGGAGGCGCCCGGCACAGACCACCTAAGCTACGTTTGAAGTTTGAGGGGACAAGACAAGCAAGCAGCCCCAGTCTCTGTGCCTCTGTGCGAGCAGTGCCATGGGCAGATGAGGCTGAGCAACAGCTTTCCAGGCTAGCTCTTTCTGCCTGCCATCTATCTGCAGACGTTCGCATTTTCGGAGCAGCGCTGCCGGAGGCGCCCGGCACAGACCACCTAAGGTACGTTTGAAGTTTGAGGGGGCAAGACAAGCAAGCAGCCCCAGTCTCTGTGCCTCTGTGCGAGCAGTGCCATGGGCAGATGAGGCTGAGCAACAGCTTTCCAGGCTAGCTCTTTCTGCCTGCCAGCTATCTGCAGACGTTCGCATTTTCAGAGCAGCGCTGCCGGAGGCGCCCGGCACAGACCACCTAAGCTACGTTTGAAGTTTGAGGGGACAAGACAAGCAAGCAGCCCCAGTCTCTGTGCCTCTGTGCGAGCAGTGCCATGGGCAGATGAGGCTGAGCAACAGCTTTCCAGGCTAGCTCTTTCTGCCTGCCAGCTATCTGCAGACGTTCGCATTTTCGGAGCAGCGCTGCCGGAGGCGCCCGGCACAGACCACCTAAGCTACGTTTGAAGTTTGAGAGGGCAAGACAAGCACGCAGCCCCAGTCTCTGTGCCTCTGTGCGAGCAGTGCCATGGGCAGATGAGGCTGAGCAACAGCTTTCCAGGCTAGCTCTTTCTGCCTGCCAGCTATCTGCAGACGTTCGCATTTTCGGAGCAGGTCTGCCGGAGGTGCCCGGCACAGACCACCTAAGCTACGTTTGAAGTTTCAGGGGACAAGACAAGCAAGCAGCCCCAGTCTCTGTGCCTCTGTGCGAGCAGTGCCATGGGCAGATGAGGCTGAGCAACAGCTTTCCAGGCTAGCTCTTTCTGCCTGCCAGCTATCTGCAGACGTTCGCATTTTCAGAGCAGCGCTGCCGGAGGCGCCCGGCACAGACCACCTAAGCTACGTTTGAAGTTTGAGGGGGCAAGACAAGCACGCAGCCCCAGTCTCTGTGCCTCTGTGTGAGCAGTGCCATGGGCAGATGAGGCTGAGCAACAGCTTTCCAGGCTAGCTCTTTCTGCCTGCCAGCTATCTGCAGACGTTCGCATTTTCGGAGCAGGTCTGCCGGAGGTGCCCGGCACAGACCACCTAAGCTACGTTTGAAGTTTCAGGGGACAAGACAAGCAAGCAGCCCCAGTCTCTGTGCCTCTGTGCGACCAGTGCCATGGGCAGATGAGGCTGAGCAACAGCTTTCCAGGCTAGCTCTTTCTGGCTGCCAGCTATCTGCAGACGTTCGCATTTTCAGAGCAGCGCTGCCGGAGGCGCCCGGCACAGACCACCTAAGCTACGTTTGAAGTTTGAGGGGGCAAGACAAGCACGCAGCCCCAGTCTCTGTGCCTCTGTGCGAGCAGTGCCATGGGCAGATGAGGCTGAGCAACAGCTTTCCAGGCTAGCTCTTTCTGCCTGCCAGCTATCTGCAGACGTTCGCATTTTCAGAGCAGCGCTGCCGGAGGCGCCCGGCACAGACCACCTAAGCTACGTTTGAAGTTTCAGGGGGCAAGACAAGCAAGCAGCCCCAGTCTCTGTGCCTCTGTGTGAGCAGTGCCATGGGCAGATGAGGCTGAGCAACAGCTTTCCAGGCTAGCTCTTTCTGCCTGCCAGCTATCTGCAGACGTTCGCATTTTCAGAGCAGCGCTGCCGGAGGCGCCCGGCACAGACCACCTAAGCTACGTTTGAAGTTTGAGGGGGCAAGACAAGCACGCAGCCCCAGTCTCTGTGCCTCTGTGTGAGCAGTGCCATGGGCAGATGAGGCTGAGCAACAGCTTTCCAGGCTAGCTCTTTCTGCCTGCCAGCTATCTGCAGACGTTCGCATTTTCGGAGCAGCGCTGCCGGAGGCGCCCGGCACAGACCACCTAAGCTACGTTTGAAGTTTGAGGGGGCAAGACAAGCAAGCAGCCCCAGTCTCTGTGCCTCTGTGCGAGCAGTGCCATGGGCAGATGAGGCTGAGCAACAGCTTTCCAGGCTAGCTCTTTCTGCCTGCCAGCTATCTGCAGACGTTCGCATTTTCAGAGCAGCGCTGCCGGAGGCGCCCGGCACAGACCACCTAAGCTACGTTTGAAGTTTGAGGGGGCAAGACAAGCAAGCAGCCCCAGTCTCTGTGCCTCTGTGCGAGCAGTGCCATGGGCAGATGAGGCTGAGCAACAGCTTTCCAGGCTAGCTCTTTCTGCCTGCCAGCTATCTGCAGACGTTCGCATTTTCAGAGCAGCACTGCCGGAGGCGCCCGGCACAGACCACCTAAGCTACGTTTGAAGTTTGAGGGGGCAAGACAAGCACGCAGCCCAAGTCTCTGTGCCTCTGTGCGAGCAGTGCCATGGGCAGATGAGGCTGAGCAACAGCTTTCCAGGCTAGCTCTTTCTGCCTGCCAGCTATCTGCAGACGTTCGCATTTTCGGAGCAGGTCTGCCGGAGGCGCCCGGCACAGACCACCTAAGCTACGTTTGAAGTTTCAGGGGACAAGACAAGCAAGCAGCCCCAGTCTCTGTGCCTCTGTGCGACCAGTGCCATGGGCAGATGAGGCTGAGCAACAGCTTTCCAGGCTAGCTCTTTCTGCCTGCCAGCTATCTGCAGACGTTCGCATTTTCAGAGCAGCGCTGCCGGAGGCGCCCGGCACAGGCCACCTAAGCTACGTTTGAAGTTTCAGGGGGCAAGACAAACACGCAGCCCCAGTCTCTGTGCCTCTGTGCGAGCAGTGCCATGGGCAGATGAGGCTGAGCAACAGCTTTCCAGGCTAGCTCTTTCTGCCTGCCAGCTATCTGCAGACGTTCGCATTTTCGGAGCAGCGCTGCCGGAGGCGCCCGGCACAGACCACCTAAGTTACGTTTGAAGTTTGAGGGGGCAAGACAAGCACGCAGCCCCAGTCTCTGTGCCTCTGTGCGAGCAGTGCCATGGGCAGATGAGGCTGAGCAACAGCTTTCCAGGCTAGCTCTTTCTGCCTGCCAGCTATCTGCAGACGTTCGCATTTTCGGAGCAGCGCTGCCGGAGGCGCCCGGCACAGACCACCTAAGCTACGTTTGAAGTTTCAGGGGGCAAGACAAGCACGCAGCCCCAGTCTCTGTGCCTCTGTGCGAGCAGTGCCATGGGCAGATGAGGCTGAGCAACAGCTTTCCAGGCTAGCTCTTTCTGCCTGCCAGCTATCTGCAGACGTTCGCATTTTCAGAGCAGCGCTGCCGGAGGCGCCCGGCACAGACCACCTAAGCTACGTTTGAAGTTTGAGGGGACAAGACAAGCACGCAGCCCCAGTCTCTGTGCCTCTGTGCGAGCAGTGCCATGGGCAGATGAGGCTGAGCAACAGCTTTCCAGGCTAGCTCTTTCTGCCTGCCAGCTATCTGCAGACGTTCGCATTTTCAGAGCAGCGCTGCCGGAGGCGCCCGGCACAGACCACCTAAGCTACGTTTGAAGTTTCTGGGGGCAAGACAAACACGCAGCCCCAGTCTCTGTGCCTCTGTGCGAGCAGTGCCATGGGCAGATGAGGCTGAGCAACAGCTTTCCAGGCTAGCTCTTTCTGCCTGCCAGCTATCTGCAGACGTTCGCATTTTCAGAGCAGCGCTGCCGGAGGCGCCCGGCACAGACCACCTAAGCTACGTTTGAAGTTTGAGGGGACAAGACAAGCAAGCAGCCCCAGTCTCTGTGCCTCTGTGCGAGCAGTGCCATGGGCAGATGAGGCTGAGCAACAGCTTTCCAGGCTAGCTCTTTCTGCCTGCCAGCTATCTGCAGACGTTCGCATTTTCGGAGCAGCGCTGCCGGAGGCGCCCGGCACAGACCACCTAAGCTACGTTTGAAGTTTGAGGTGGCAAGACAAGCAAGCAGCCCCAGTCTCTGTGCCTCTGTGCGACCAGTGCCATGGGCAGATGAGGCTGAGCAACAGCTTTCCAGGCTAGCTCTTTCTGCCTGCCAGCTATCTGCAGACGTTAGCATTTTCAGAGCAACGCTGCCGGAGGCGCCCGGCACAGACCACCTAAGCTACGTTTGAAGTTTGAGGTGGAAAGACAAGCACGCAGCCCCAGTCTCTGTGCCTCTGTGCGAGCAGTGCCATGGGCAGATGAGGCTGAGCAACAGCTTTCCAGGCTAGCTCTTTCTGCCTGCCAGCTATCTGCAGACGTTCGCATTTTCGGAGCAGCGCTGCCGGAGGCGCCCGGCACAGACCACCTAAGCTACGTTTGAAGTTTGAGGGGACAAGACAAGCACGCAGCCCCAGTCTCTGTGCCTCTGTGCGAGCAGTGCCATGGGCAGATGAGGCTGAGAAACAGCTTTCCAGGCTAGCTCTTTCTGCCTGCCAGCTATCTGCAGACGTTCGCATTTTCAGAGCAGCGCTGCCGGAGGTGCCGGCACAGACCACCTAAGCTACGTTTGAAGTTTGAGGGGGCAAGACAAGCAAGCAGCCCCAGTCTCTGTGCCTCTGTGCGAGCAGTGCCATGGGCAGATGAGGCTGAGCAACAGCTTTCCAGGCTAGCTCTTTCTGCCTGCCAGCTATCTGCAGACGTTCGCATTTTCAGAGCAGCGCTGCCGGAGGCGCCCGGCACAGACCACCTAAGCTACGTTTGAAGTTTGAGGGGACAAGACAAGCAAGCAGCCCCAGTCTCTGTGCCTCTGTGCGAGCAGTGCCATGGGCAGATGAGGCTGAGCAACAGCTTTCCAGGCTAGCTCTTTCTGCCTGCCAGCTATCTGCAGACGTTCGCATTTTCGGAGCAGCGCTGCCGGAGGCGCCCGGCACAGACCACCTAAGCTACGTTTGAAGTTTCAGGGGGCAAGACAAGCAAGCAGCCCTACTCTCTGTGCCTCTGTGCGAGCAGTGCCATGGGCAGATGAGGCTGAGCAACAGCTTTCCAGGCTAGCTCTTTCTGCCTGCCAGCTATCTGCAGACGTTCGCATTTTCGGAGCAGCGCTGCCGGAGGCGCCCGGCACAGACCACCTAAGCTACGTTTGAAGTTTCAGGGGGCAAGACAAGCACGCAGCCCCAGTCTCTGTGCCTCTGTGTGAGCAGTGCCATGGGCAGATGAGGCTGAGCAACAGCTTTCCAGGCTAGCTCTTTCTGCCTGCCAGCTATCTGCAGACGTTCGCATTTTCAGAGCAGCGCTGCCGGAGGTGCCCGGCACAGACCACCTAAGATACGTTTGAAGTTTGAGGGGGCAAGACAAGCAAGCAGCCCCAGTCTCTGTGCCTCTGTGCGAGCAGTGCCATGGGCAGATGAGGCTGAGCAACAGCTTTCCAGGCTAGCTCTTTCTGCCTGCCATCTATCTGCAGACGTTCGCATTTTCGGAGCAGCGCTGCCGGAGGCGCCCGGCACCGACCACCTAAGCTACGTTTGAAGTTTCAGGGGGCAAGACAAGCACGCAGCCCCAGTCTCTGTGCCTCTGTGCGAGCAGTGCCATGGGCAGATGAGGCTGAGCAACAGCTTTCCAGGCTAGCTCTTTCTGCCTGCCAGCTATCTGCAGACGTTCGCATTTTCGGAGCAGCGCTGCCGGAGGCGCCCGGCACAGACCACCTAAGCTACGTTTGAAGTTTGAGGGGGCAAGACAAGCACGCAGCCCCAGTCTCTGTGCCTCTGTGTGACCAGTGCCATGGGCAGATGAGGCTGAGCAACAGCTTTCCAGGCTAGCTCTTTCTGCCTGCCAGCTATCTGCAGACGTTCGCATTTTCAGAGCAGCGCTGCCGGAGGCGCCCGGCACAGACCACCTAAGCTACGTTTGAAGTTTGAGGGGACAAGACAAGCAAGCAGCCCCAGTCTCTGTGCCTCTGTGCGAGCAGTGCCATGGGCAGATGAGGCTGAGCAACAGCTTTCCAGGCTAGCTCTTTCTGCCTGCCATCTATCTGCAGACGTTCGCATTTTCGGAGCAGCGCTGCCGGAGGCGCCCGGCACAGACCACCTAAGGTACGTTTGAAGTTTGAGGGGGCAAGACAAGCAAGCAGCCCCAGTCTCTGTGCCTCTGTGCGAGCAGTGCCATGGGCAGATGAGGCTGAGCAACAGCTTTCCAGGCTAGCTCTTTCTGCCTGCCAGCTATCTGCAGACGTTCGCATTTTCGGAGCAGCGCTGCCGGAGGCGCCCGGCACAGACCACCTAAGCTACGTTTGAAGTTTGAGAGGGCAAGACAAGCACGCAGCCCCAGTCTCTGTGCCTCTGTGCGAGCAGTGCCATGGGCAGATGAGGCTGAGCAACAGCTTTCCAGGCTAGCTCTTTCTGCCTGCCAGCTATCTGCAGACGTTCGCATTTTCGGAGCAGGTCTGCCGGAGGTGCCCGGCACAGACCACCTAAGCTACGTTTGAAGTTTCAGGGGACAAGACAAGCAAGCAGCCCCAGTCTCTGTGCCTCTGTGCGACCAGTGCCATGGGCAGATGAGGCTGAGCAACAGCTTTCCAGGCTAGCTCTTTCTGGCTGCCAGCTATCTGCAGACGTTCGCATTTTCAGAGCAGCGCTGCCGGAGGCGCCCGGCACAGACCACCTAAGCTACGTTTGAAGTTTGAGGGGGCAAGACAAGCACGCAGCCCCAGTCTCTGTGCCTCTGTGCGAGCAGTGCCATGGGCAGATGAGGCTGAGCAACAGCTTTCCAGGCTAGCTCTTTCTGCCTGCCAGCTATCTGCAGACGTTCGCATTTTCAGAGCAGCGCTGCCGGAGGCGCCCGGCACAGACCACCTAAGCTACGTTTGAAGTTTGAGGGGGCAAGACAAGCAAGCAGCCCCAGTCTCTGTGCCTCTGTGCGAGCAGTGCCATGGGCAGATGAGGCTGAGCAACAGCTTTCCAGGCTAGCTCTTTCTGCCTGCCAGCTATCTGCAGACGTTCGCATTTTCGGAGCAGCGCTGCCGGAGGCGCCCGGCACAGACCACCTAAGCTACGTTTGAAGTTTCAGGGGGCAAGACAAGCAAGCAGCCCCAGTCTCTGTGCCTCTGTGTGAGCAGTGTCATGGGCAGATGAGGCTGAGCAACAGCTTTCCAGGCTAGCTCTTTCTGCCTGCCAGCTATCTGCAGACGTTCGCATTTTCAGAGCAGCGCTGCCGGAGGCGCCCGGCACAGAACACCTAAGCTACGTTTGAAGTTTCAGGGGGCAAGACAAGCAAGCAGCCCCAGTCTCTGTGCCTCTGTGTGAGCAGTGCCATGGGCAGATGAGGCTGAGCAACAGCTTTCCAGGCTAGCTCTTTCTGCCTGCCAGCTATCTGCAGACGTTCGCATTTTCGGAGCAGCGCTGCCGGAGGCGCCCGGCACAGACCACCTAAGCTACGTTTGAAGTTTCAGGGGGCAAGACAAGCACGCAGCCCCAGTCTCTGTGCCTCTGTGCGAGCAGTGCCATGGGCAGATGAGGCTGAGCAACAGCTTTCCAGGCTAGCTCTTTCTGCCTGCCAGCTATCTGCAGACGTTCGCATTTTCGGAGCAGGTCTGCCGGAGGCGCCCGGCACAGACCACCTAAGCTACGTTTGAAGTTTCAGGGGACAAGACAAGCTAGCAGCCCCAGTCTCTGTGCCTCTGTGCGACCAGTGCCATGGGCAGATGAGGCTGAGCAACAGCTTTCCAGGCTAGCTCTTTCTGCCTGCCAGCTATCTGCAGACGTTCGCATTTTCAGAGCAGCGCTGCCGGAGGCGCCCGGCACAGACCACCTAAGCTACGTTTGAAGTTTGAGGGGGCAAGACAAGCACGCAGCCCCAGTCTCTGTGCCTCTGTGTGAGCAGTGCCATGGGCAGATGAGGCTGAGCAACAGCTTTCCAGGCTAGCTCTTTCTGCCTGCCAGCTATCTGCAGACGTTCGCATTTTCAGAGCAGCGCTGCCGGAGGCGCCCGGCACAGACCACCTAAGCTACGTTTGAAGTTTCAGGGGGCAAGACAAGCACGCAGCCCCAGTCTCTGTGCCTCTGTGCGAGCAGTGCCATGGGCAGATGAGGCTGAGCAACAGCTTTCCAGGCTAGCTCTTTCTGCCTGCCAGCTATCTGCAGACGTTCGCATTTTCGGAGCAGCGCTGCCGGAGGCGCCCGGCACAGACCACCTAAGCTACGTTTGAAGTTTGAGGGGACAAGACAAGCACGCAGCCCCAGTCTCTGTGCCTCTGTGCGAGCAGTGCCATGGGCAGATGAGGCTGAGAAACAGCTTTCCAGGCTAGCTCTTTCTGCCTGCCAGCTATCTGCAGACGTTCGCATTTTCAGAGCAGCACTGCCGGAGGCGCCCGGCACAGACCACCTAAGCTACGTTTGAAGTTTGAGGTGGAAAGACAAGCAAGCAGCCCTACTCTCTGTGCCTCTGTGCGAGCAGTGCCATGGGCAGATGAGGCTGAGCAACAGCTTTCCAGGCTAGCTCTTTCTGCCTGCCAGCTATCTGCAGACGTTCGCATTTTCGGAGCAGCGCTGCCGGAGGCGCCCGGCACAGACCACCTAATCTACGTTTGAAGTTTGAGGGGGCAAGACAAGCACGCAGCCCCAGTCTCTGTGCCTCTGTGTGAGCAGTGCCATGGGCAGATGAGGCTGAGCAACAGCTTTCCAGGCTAGCTCTTTCTGCCTGCCAGCTATCTGCAGACGTTCGCATTTTCAGAGCAGCGCTGCCGGAGGTGCCCGGCACAGACCACCTAAGCTACGTTTGAAGTTTGAGGGGGCAAGACAAGCAAGCAGCCCCAGTCTCTGTGCCTCTGTGCGAGCAGTGCCATGGGCAGATGAGGCTGAGCAACAGCTTTCCAGGCTAGCTCTTTCTGCCTGCCATCTATCTGCAGACGTTCGCATTTTCGGAGCAGCGCTGCCGGAGGCGCCCGGCACCGACCACCTAAGCTACGTTTGAAGTTTCAGGGGGCAAGACAAGCACGCAGCCCCAGTCTCTGTGCCTCTGTGCGAGCAGTGCCATGGGCAGATGAGGCTGAGCAACAGCTTTCCAGGCTAGCTCTTTCTGCCTGCCAGCTATCTGCAGACGTTCGCATTTTCGGAGCAGCGCTGCCGGAGGCGCCCGGCACAGACCACCTAAGCTACGTTTGAAGTTTGAGGGGGCAAGACAAGCAAGCAGCCCCAGTCTCTGTGCCTCTGTGCGAGCAGTGCCATGGGCAGATGAGGCTGAGCAACAGCTTTCCAGGCTAGCTCTTTCTGCCTGCCATCTATCTGCAGACGTTCGCATTTTCAGAGCAGCGCTGCCGGAGGCGCCCGGCACAGACCACCTAAGCTACGTTTGAAGTTTCAGGGGGCAAGACAAGCACGCAGCCCCAGTCTCTGTGCCTCTGTGCGAGCAGTGCCATGGGCAGATGAGGCTGAGCAACAGCTTTCCAGGCTAGCTCTTTCTGCCTGCCAGCTATCTGCAGACGTTCGCATTTTCGGAGCAGCGCTGCCGGAGGCGCCCGGCACAGACCACCTAAGCTACGTTTGAAGTTTCAGGGGGCAAGACAAGCACGCAGCCCCAGTCTCTGTGCCTCTGTGTGACCAGTGCCATGGGCAGATGAGGCTGAGCAACAGCTTTCCAGGCTAGCTCTTTCTGCCTGCCAGCTATCTGCAGACGTTCGCATTTTCAGAGCAGCACTGCCTGAGGCGCCCGGCACAGATCACCTAAGCTACGTTTGAAGTTTGAGGGGGCAAGACAAGCACGCAGCCCCAGTCTCTGTGCCTCTGTGCGAGCAGTGCCATGGGCAGATGAGGCTGAGCAACAGCTTTCCAGGCTAGCTCTTTCTGCCTGCCAGCTATCTGCAGACGTTCGCATTTTCGGAGCAGCGCTGCCGGAGGCGCCCGGCACAGACCACCTAAGCTACGTTTGAAGTTTGAGGTGGAAAGACAAGCAAGCAGCCCCAGTCTCTGTGCCTCTGTGCGAGCAGTGCCATGGGCAGATGAGGCTGAGCAACAGCTTTCCAGGCTAGCTCTTTCTGCCTGCCAGCTATCTGCAGACGTTCGCATTTTCAGAGCAGCGCTGCCGGAGGCGCCCGGCACAGAACACCTAAGCTACGTTTGAAGTTTCAGGGGGCAAGACAAGCACGCAGCCCCAGTCTCTGTGCCTCTGTGTGAGCAGTGCCATGGGCAGATGAGGCTGAGCAACAGCTTTCCAGGCTAGCTCTTTCTGCCTGCCATCTATCTGCAGACGTTCGCATTTTCGGAGCAGCGCTGCCGGAGGCGCCCGGCACAGACCACCTAAGGTACGTTTGAAGTTTGAGGGGGCAAGACAAGCAAGCAGCCCCAGTCTCTGTGCCTCTGTGCGACCAGTGCCATGGGCAGATGAGGCTGAGCAACAGCTTTCCAGGCTAGCTCTTTCTGCCTGCCAGCTATTTGCAGACGTTCGCATTTTCAGAGCAGCGCTGCCGGAGGCGCCCGGCACAGACCACCTAAGCTACGTTTGAAGTTTGAGGGGGCAAGACAAGCACGCAGCCCCATTCTCTGTGCCTCTGTGCGAGCAGTGCCATGGGCAGATGAGGCTGAGCAACAGCTTTCCAGGCTAGCTCTTTCTGCCTGCCAGCTATCTGCAGACGTTCGCATTTTCGGAGCAGCGCTGCCGGAGGCGCCCGGCACAGACCACCTAAGCTACGTTTGAAGTTTCAGGGGGCAAGACAAGCACGCAGCCCCAGTCTCTGTGCCTCTGTGCGAGCAGTGCCATGGGCAGATGAGGCTGAGCAACAGCTTTCCAGGCTAGCTCTTTCTGCCTGCCAGCTATCTGCAGACGTTCGCATTTTCAGAGCAGCGCTGCCGGAGGCGCCCGGCACAGACCACCTAAGTTACGTTTGAAGTTTGAGGGGGCAAGACAAGCACGCAGCCCCAGTCTCTGTGCCTCTGTGCGAGCAGTGCCATGGGCAGATGAGGCTGAGCAACAGCTTTCCAGGCTAGCTCTTTCTGCCTGCCAGCTATCTGCAGACGTTCGCATTTTCAGAGCAGCGCTGCCGGAGGCGCCCGGCACAGACCACCTAAGCTACGTTTGAAGTTTCAGGGGGCAAGACAAGCACGCAGCCCCAGTCTCTGTGCCTCTGTGCGAGCAGTGCCATGGGCAGATGAGACTGAGCAACAGCTTTCCAGGCTAGCTCTTTCTGCCTGCCAGCTATCTGCAGACGTTCGCATTTTCAGAGCAGCGCTGCCGGAGGCGCCCGGCACAGACCACCTAAGCTACGTTTGAAGTTTCAGGGGGCAAGACAAGCACGCAGCCCCAGTCTCTGTGCCTCTGTGCGAGCAGTGCCATGGGCAGATGAGGCTGAGCAACAGCTTTCCAGGCTAGCTCTTTCTGCCTGCCAGCTATCTGCAGACGTTCGCATTTTCGGAGCAGCGCTGCCGGAGGCGCCCGGCACAGACCACCTAAGCTACGTTTGAAGTTTCAGGGGGCAAGACAAGCACGCAGCCCCAGTCTCTGTGCCTCTGTGCGAGCAGTGCCATGGGCAGATGAGGCTGAGCAACAGCTTTCCAGGCTAGCTCTTTCTGCCTGCCAGCTATCTGCAGACGTTCGCATTTTCGGAGCAGCGCTGCCGGAGGCGCCCGGCACAGACCACCTAAGCTACGTTTGAAGTTTCAGGGGGCAAGACAAACACGCAGCCCCAGTCTCTGTGCCTCTGTGCGAGCAGTGCCATGGGCAGATGAGGCTGAGCAACAGCTTTCCAGGCTAGCTCTTTCTGCCTGCCAGCTATCTGCAGACGTTCGCATTTTCAGAGCAGCGCTGCCGGAGGCGCCCGGCACAGACCACCTAAGCTACGTTTGAAGTTTGAGGGGACAAGACAAGCAAGCAGCCCCAGTCTCTGTGCCTCTGTGCGAGCAGTGCCATGGGCAGATGAGGCTGAGCAACAGCTTTCCAGGCTAGCTCTTTCTGCCTGCCAGCTATCTGCAGACGTTCGCATTTTCGGAGCAGCGCTGCCGGAGGCGCCCGGCACAGACCACCTAAGCTACGTTTGAAGTTTGAGGGGGCAAGACAAGCAAGCAGCCCCAGTCTCTGTGCCTCTGTGCGAGCAGTGCCATGGGCAGATGAGGCTGAGCAACAGCTTTCCAGGCTAGCTCTTTCTGCCTGCCAGCTATCTGCAGACGTTCGCATTTTCAGAGCAGCGCTGCCGGAGGCGCCCGGCACAGACCACCTAAACTACGTTTGAAGTTTGAGGTGGAAAGACAAGCAAGCAGCCCCAGTCTCTGTGCCTCTGTGCGAGCAGTGCCATGGGCAGATGAGGCTGAGCAACAGCTTTCCAGGCTAGCTCTTTCTGCCTGCCAGCTATCTGCAGACGTTCGCATTTTCGGAGCAGCGCTGCCGGAGGCGCCCGGCACAGACCACCTAAGCTACGTTTGAAGTTTGAGGGGACAAGACAAGCACGCAGCCCCAGTCTCTGTGCCTCTGTGCGAGCAGTGCCATGGGCAGATGAGGCTGAGCAACAGCTTTCCAGGCTAGCTCTTTCTGCCTGCCAGCTATCTGCAGACGTTCGCATTTTCAGAGCAGCACTGCCGGGGGCGCCCGGCACAGACCACCTAAGCTACGTCTGAAGTTTGAGGGGGCAAGACAAGCACGCAGCCCCAGTCTCTGTGCCTCTGTGCGAGCAGTGCCATGGGCAGATGAGGCTGAGCAACAGCTTTCCAGGCTAGCTCTTTCTGCCTGCCAGCTATCTGCAGACGTTCACATTTTCAGAGCAGCGCTGCCGGAGGCGCCCGGCACAGACCACCTAAGTTACGTTTGAAGTTTGAGGGGGCAAGACAAGCACGCAGCCCCAGTCTCTGTGCCTCTGTGCGAGCAGTGCCATGGGCAGATGAGGCTGAGCAACAGCTTTCCAGGCTAGCTCTTTCTGCCTGCCAGCTATCTGCAGACGTTCGCATTTTCAGAGCAGCGCTGCCGGAGGCGCCCGGCACAGACCACCTAAGCTACGTTTGAAGTTTGAGGGGGCAAGACAAGCAAGCAGCCCCAGTCTCTGTGCCTCTGTGCGAGCAGTGCCATGGGCAGATGAGGCTGAGCAACAGCTTTCCAGGCTAGCTCTTTCTGCCTGCCAGCTATCTGCAGACGTTCGCATTTTTGGAGCAGCGCTGCCGGAGGCGCCCGGCACAGACCACCTAAGTTACGTTTGAAGTTTGAGGGGGCAAGACAAGCACGCAGCCCCAGTCTCTGTGCCTCTGTGCGAGCAGTGCCATGGGCAGATGAGGCTGAGCAACAGCTTTCCAGGCTAGCTCTTTCTGCCTGCCAGCTATCTGCAGACGTTCGCATTTTCAGAGCAGCGCTGCCGGAGGCGCCTGGCACAGACCACCTAAGCTACGTTTGAAGTTTCAGGGGGCAAGACAAGCACGCAGCCCCAGTCTCTGTGCCTCTGTGCGAGCAGTGCCATGGGCAGATGAGGCTGAGCAACAGCTTTCCAGGCTAGCTCTTTCTGCCTGCCAGCTATCTGCAGACGTTCGCATTTTCGGAGCAGCGCTGCCGGAGGCGCCCGGCACAGACCACCTAAGCTACGTTTGAAGTTTCAGGGGACAAGACAAGCAAGCAGCCCCAGTCTCTGTGCCTCTGTGCGACCAGTGCCATGGGCAGATGAGGCTGAGCAACAGCTTTCCAGGCTAGCTCTTTCTGCCTGCCAGCTATCTGCAGACGTTCGCATTTTCAGAGCAGCGCTGCCGGAGGCGCCCGGCACAGACCACCTAAGTTACGTTTGAAATTTGAGGGGGCAAGACAAGCACGCAGCCCCAGTCTCTGTGCCTCTGTGCGAGCAGTGCCATGGGCAGATGAGGCTGAGCAACAGCTTTCCAGGCTAGCTCTTTCTGCCTGCCAGCTATCTGCAGACGTTCGCATTTTCGGAGCAGCGCTGCCGGAGGCGCCCGGCACAGAACACCTAAGCTACGTTTGAAGTTTCAGGGGGCAAGACAAGCACGCAGCCCCAGTCTCTGTGCCTCTGTGCGAGCAGTGCCATGGGCAGATGAGGCTGAGCAACAGCTTTCCAGGCTAGCTCTTTCTGCCTGCCAGCTATCTGCAGACGTTCGCATTTTCGGAGCAGCGCTGCCGGAGGCGCCCGGCACAGACCACCTAAGCTACGTTTGAAGTTTGAGGGGACAAGACAAGCAAGCAGCCCCAGTCTCTGTGCCTCTGTGCGACCAGTGCCATGGGCAGATGAGGCTGAGCAACAGCTTTCCAGGCTAGCTCTTTCTGCCTGCCAGCTATCTGCAGACGTTCGCATTTTCAGAGCAGCGCTGCCGGAGGCGCCCGGCACAGACCACCTAAGCTACGTTTGAAGTTTGAGGGGGCAAGACAAGCACGCAGCCCCAGTCTCTGTGCCTCTGTGCGAGCAGTGCCATGGGCAGATGAGGCTGAGCAACAGCTTTCCAGGCTAGCTCTTTCTGCCTGCCAGCTATCTGCAGACGTTCGCATTTTCGGAGCAGCGCTGCCGGAGGCGCCCGGCACAGACCACCTAAGCTACGTTTGAAGTTTCAGGGGGCAAGACAAGCACGCAGCCCCAGTCTCTGTGCCTCTGTGCGAGCAGTGCCATGGGCAGATGAGGCTGAGCAACAGCTTTCCAGGCTAGCTCTTTCTGCCTGCCAGCTATCTGCAGACGTTCGCATTTTCGGAGCAGCGCTGCCGGAGGCGCCCGGCACAGACCACCTAAGCTACGTTTGAAGTTTCAGGGGGCAAGACAAGCACGCAGCCCCAGTCTCTGTGCCTCTGTGCGAGCAGTGCCATGGGCAGATGAGGCTGAGCAACAGCTTTCCAGGCTAGCTCTTTCTGCCTGCCAGCTATCTGCAGACGTTCGCATTTTTGGAGCAGCGCTGCCGGAGGCGCCCGGCACAGACCACCTAAGCTACGTTTGAAGTTTCAGGGGGCAAGACAAGCACGCAGCCCCAGTCTCTGTGCCTCTGTGCGAGCAGTGCCATGGGCAGATGAGGCTGAGCAACAGCTTTCCAGGCTAGCTCTTTCTGCCTGCCAGCTATCTGCAGACGTTCGCATTTTCGGAGCAGCGCTGCCGGAGGCGCCCGGCACAGACCACCTAAGCTACGTTTGAAGTTTGAGGGGGCAAGACAAGCAAGCAGCCCCAGTCTCTGTGCCTCTGTGCGAGCAGTGCCATGGGCAGATGAGGCTGAGCAACAGCTTTCCAGGCTAGCTCTTTCTGCCTGCCAGCTATCTGCAGACGTTCGCATTTTCAGAGCAGCGCTGCCGGAGGCGCCCGGCACAGACCACCTAAGCTACGTTTGAAGTTTCAGGGGGCAAGACAAACACGCAGCCCCAGTCTCTGTGCCTCTGTGCGAGCAGTGCCATGGGCAGATGAGGCTGAGCAACAGCTTTCCAGGCTAGCTCTTTCTGCCTGCCAGCTATCTGCAGACGTTCGCATTTTCAGAGCAGCGCTGCCGGAGGCGCCCGGCACAGACCACCTAAGCTACGTTTGAAGTTTGAGGGGACAAGACAAGCACGCAGCCCCAGTCTCTGTGCCTCTGTGCGAGCAGTGCCATGGGCAGATGAGGCTGAGCAACAGCTTTCCAGGCTAGCTCTTTCTGCCTGCCAGCTATCTGCAGACGTTCGCATTTTCGGAGCAGCGCTGCCGGAGGCGCCCGGCACAGACCACCTAAGCTACGTTTGAAGTTTGAGGGGGCAAGACAAGCAAGCAGCCCCAGTCTCTGTGCCTCTGTGCGAGCAGTGCCATGGGCAGATGAGGCTGAGCAACAGCTTTCCAGGCTAGCTCTTTCTGCCTGCCAGCTTTCTGCAGACGTTCGCATTTTCAGAGCAGCGCTGCCGGAGGCGCCCGGCACAGACCACCTAAGCTACGTTTGAAGTTTGAGGTGGAAAGACAAGCAAGCAGCCCCAGTCTCTGTGCCTCTGTGCGAGCAGTGCCATGGGCAGATGAGGCTGAGCAACAGCTTTCCAGGCTAGCTCTTTCTGCCTGCCAGCTATCTGCAGACGTTCGCATTTTCGGAGCAGCGCTGCCGGAGGCGCCCGGCACAGACCACCTAAGCTACGTTTGAAGTTTGAGGGGACAAGACAAGCACGCAGCCCCAGTCTCTGTGCCTCTGTGCGAGCAGTGCCATGGGCAGATGAGGCTGAGCAACAGCTTTCCAGGCTAGCTCTTTCTGCCTGCCAGCTATCTGCAGACGTTCGCATTTTCAGAGCAGCGCTGCCGGAGGCGCCCGGCACAGACCACCTAAGCTACGTTTGAAGTTTCAGGGGGCAAGACAAGCACGCAGCCCCAGTCTCTGTGCCTCTGTGCGAGCAGTGCCATGGGCAGATGAGGCTGAGCAACAGCTTTCCAGGCTAGCTCTTTCTGCCTGCCAGCTATCTGCAGACGTTCGCATTTTCAGAGCAGCGCTGCCGGAGGCGCCCGGCACAGACCACCTAAGCTACGTTTGAAGTTTGAGGGGACAAGACAAGCAAGCAGCCCCAGTCTCTGTGCCTCTGTGCGAGCAGTGCCATGGGCAGATGAGGCTGAGCAACAGCTTTCCAGGCTAGCTCTTTCTGCCTGCCAGCTATCTGCAGACGTTCGCATTTTTGGAGCAGCGCTGCCGGAGGCGCCCGGCACAGACCACCTAAGCTACGTCTGAAGTTTGAGGGGGCAAGACAAGCACGCAGCCCCAGTCTCTGTGCCTCTGTGCGAGCAGTGCCATGGGCAGATGAGGCTGAGCAACAGCTTTCCAGGCTAGCTCTTTCTGCCTGCCAGCTATCTGCAGACGTTCGCATTTTCAGAGCAACGCTGCCGGAGGCGCCCGGCACAGACCACCTAAGCTACGTTTGAAGTTTGAGGGGGCAAGACAAGCACGCAGCCCCAGTCTCTGTGCCTCTGTGCGAGCAGTGCCATGGGCAGATGAGGCTGAGCAACAGCTTTCCAGGCTAGCTCTTTCTGCCTGCCAGCTATCTGCAGACGTTCGCATTTTCGGAGCAGCGCTGCCGGAGGCGCCCGGCACAGACCACCTAAGCTACGTTTGAAGTTTCAGGGGGCAAGACAAGCAAGCAGCCCCAGTCTCTGTGCCTCTGTGCGACCAGTGCCATGGGCAGATGAGGCTGAGCAACAGCTTTCCAGGCTAGCTCTTTCTGCCTGCCAGCTATCTGCAGACGTTCGCATTTTCAGAGCAGCGCTGCCGGAGGCGCCCGGCACAGACCACCTAAGTTACGTTTGAAATTTGAGGGGGCAAGACAAGCACGCAGCCCCAGTCTCTGTGCCTCTGTGCGAGCAGTGCCATGGGCAGATGAGGCTGAGCAACAGCTTTCCAGGCTAGCTCTTTCTGCCTGCCAGCTATCTGCAGACGTTCGCATTTTCGGAGCAGCGCTGCCGGAGACGCCCGGCACAGACCACCTAAGCTACGTTTGAAGTTTCAGGGGGCAAGACAAGCAAGCAGCCCCAGTCTCTGTGCCTCTGTGCGAGCAGTGCCATGGGCAGATGAGGCTGAGCAACAGCTTTCCAGGCTAGCTCTTTCTGCCTGCCAGCTATCTGCAGACGTTCGCATTTTCGGAGCAGGTCTGCCGGAGGCGCCCGGCACAGACCACCTAAGCTACGTTTGAAGTTTCAGGGGACAAGACAAGCAAGCAGCCCCAGTCTCTGTGCCTCTGTGCGAGCAGTGCCATGGGCAGATGAGGCTGAGCAACAGCTTTCCAGGCTAGCTCTTTCTGCCTGCCAGCTATCTGCAGACGTTCGCATTTTCAGAGCAGCGCTGCCGGAGGCGCCCGGCACAGACCACCTAAGCTACGTTTGAAGTTTGAGGGGGCAAGACAAGCACGCAGCCCCAGTCTCTGTGCCTCTGTGCGAGCAGTGCCATGGGCAGATGAGGCTGAGCAACAGCTTTCCAGGCTAGCTCTTTCTGCCTGCCAGCTATCTGCAGACGTTCGCATTTTCAGAGCAGCGCTGCCGGAGGCGCCCGGCACAGACCACCTAAGCTACGTTTGAAGTTTGAGGGGACAAGACAAGCAAGCAGCCCCAGTCTCTGTGCCTCTGTGCGAGCAGTGCCATGGGCAGATGAGGCTGAGCAACAGCTTTCCAGGCTAGCTCTTTCTGCCTGCCAGCTATCTGCAGACGTTCGCATTTTCGGAGCAGCGCTGCCGGAGGCGCCCGGCACAGACCACCTAAGCTACGTTTGAAGTTTGAGGGGGCAAGACAAGCAAGCAGCCCCAGTCTCTGTGCCTCTGTGCGAGCAGTGCCATGGGCAGATGAGGCTGAGCAACAGCTTTCCAGGCTAGCTCTTTCTGCCTGCCAGCTATCTGCAGACGTTCGCATTTTCGGAGCAGCGCTGCCGGAGGCGCCCGGCACAGACCACCTAAGCTACGTTTGAAGTTTGAGGGGGCAAGACAAGCACGCAGCCCCAGTCTCTGTGCCTCTGTGCGAGCAGTGCCATGGGCAGATGAGGCTGAGCAACAGCTTTCCAGGCTAGCTCTTTCTGCCTGCCAGCTATCTGCAGACGTTCGCATTTTCGGAGCAGCGCTGCCGGAGGCGCCCGGCACAGACCACCTAAGCTACGTTTGAAGTTTCAGGGGGCAAGACAAGCACGCAGCCCCAGTCTCTGTGCCTCTGTGCGAGCAGTGCCATGGGCAGATGAGGCTGAGCAACAGCTTTCCAGGCTAGCTCTTTCTGCCTGCCAGCTATCTGCAGACGTTCGCATTTTCGGAGCAGCGCTGCCGGAGGCGCCCGGCACAGACCACCTAAGCTACGTTTGAAGTTTCAGGGGACAAGACAAGCAAGCAGCCCCAGTCTCTGTGCCTCTGTGCGACCAGTGCCATGGGCAGATGAGGCTGAGCAACAGCTTTCCAGGCTAGCTCTTTCTGCCTGCCAGCTATCTGCAGACGTTCGCATTTTCAGAGCAGCGCTGCCGGAGGCGCCCGGCACAGACCACCTAAGTTACGTTTGAAATTTGAGGGGGCAAGACAAGCACGCAGCCCCAGTCTCTGTGCCTCTGTGCGAGCAGTGCCATGGGCAGATGAGGCTGAGCAACAGCTTTCCAGGCTAGCTCTTTCTGCCTGCCAGCTATCTGCAGACGTTCGCATTTTCGGAGCAGCGCTGCCGGAGGCGCCCGGCACAGACCACCTAAGCTACGTTTGAAGTTTCAGGGGGCAAGACAAGCACGCAGCCCCAGTCTCTGTGCCTCTGTGCGAGCAGTGCCATGGGCAGATGAGGCTGAGCAACAGCTTTCCAGGCTAGCTCTTTCTGCCTGCCAGCTATCTGCAGACGTTCGCATTTTCAGAGCAGGTCTGCCGGAGGCGCCCGGCACAGACCACCTAAGCTACGTTTGAAGTTTGAGGGGACAAGACAAGCACGCAGCCCCAGTCTCTGTGCCTCTGTGCGACCAGTGCCATGGGCAGATGAGGCTGAGCAACAGCTTTCCAGGCTAGCTCTTTCTGCCTGCCATCTATCTGCAGACGTTCGCATTTTCGGAGCAGCGCTGCCGGAGGCGCCCGGCACAGACCACCTAAGCTACGTTTGAAGTTTGAGGGGGCAAGACAAGCACGCAGCCCCAGTCTCTGTGCCTCTGTGTGAGCAGTGCCATGGGCAGATGAGGCTGAGCAACAGCTTTCCAGGCTAGCTCTTTCTGCCTGCCAGCTATCTGCAGACGTTCGCATTTTCAGAGCAACGCTGCCGGAGGCGCCCGGCACAGACCACCTAAGCTACGTTTGAAGTTTGAGGGGGCAAGACAAGCAAGCAGCCCCAGTCTCTGTGCCTCTGTGCGACCAGTGCCATGGGCAGATGAGGCTGAGCAACAGCTTTCCAGGCTAGCTCTTTCTGCCTGCCAGCTATCTGCAGACGTTCGCATTTTCAGAGCAGCGCTGCCGGAGGCGCCCGGCACAGACCACCTAAGCTACGTTTGAAGTTTGAGGGGGCAAGACAAGCACGCAGCCCCAGTCTCTGTGCCTCTGTGCGAGCAGTGCCATGGGCAGATGAGGCTGAGCAACAGCTTTCCAGGCTAGCTCTTTCTGCCTGCCAGCTATCTGCAGACGTTCGCATTTTCGGAGCAGCGCTGCCGGAGGCGCCCGGCACAGACCACCTAAGCTACGTTTGAAGTTTCAGGGGGCAAGACAAGCACGCAGCCCCAGTCTCTGTGCCTCTGTGCGAGCAGTGCCATGGGCAGATGAGGCTGAGCAACAGCTTTCCAGGCTAGCTCTTTCTGCCTGCCAGCTATCTGCAGACGTTCGCATTTTCGGAGCAGCGCTGCCGGAGGCGCCCGGCACAGACCACCTAAGCTACGTTTGAAGTTTGAGGGGGCAAGACAAGCAAGCAGCCCCAGTCTCTGTGCCTCTGTGCGAGCAGTGCCATGGGCAGATGAGGCTGAGCAACAGCTTTCCAGGCTAGCTCTTTCTGCCTGCCAGCTATCTGCAGACGTTCGCATTTTCAGAGCAGCGCTGCCGGAGGCGCCCGGCACAGACCACCTAAGCTACGTTTGAAGTTTCAGGGGGCAAGACAAACACGCAGCCCCAGTCTCTGTGCCTCTGTGCGAGCAGTGCCATGGGCAGATGAGGCTGAGCAACAGCTTTCCAGGCTAGCTCTTTCTGCCTGCCAGCTATCTGCAGACGTTCGCATTTTCAGAGCAGCGCTGCCGGAGGCGCCCGGCACAGACCACCTAAGCTACGTTTGAAGTTTGAGGGGACAAGACAAGCAAGCAGCCCCAGTCTCTGTGCCTCTGTGCGAGCAGTGCCATGGGCAGATGAGGCTGAGCAACAGCTTTCCAGGCTAGCTCTTTCTGCCTGCCAGCTATCTGCAGACGTTCGCATTTTCGGAGCAGCGCTGCCGGAGGCGCCCGGCACAGACCACCTAAGCTACGTTTGAAGTTTGAGGGGGCAAGACAAGCAAGCAGCCCCAGTCTCTGTGCCTCTGTGCGACCAGTGCCATGGGCAGATGAGGCTGAGCAACAGCTTTCCAGGCTAGCTCTTTCTGCCTGCCAGCTATCTGCAGACGTTCGCATTTTCAGAGCAGCGCTGCCGGAGGCGCCCGGCACAGACCACCTAAGCTACGTTTGAAGTTTGAGGGGGCAAGACAAGCACGCAGCCCCAGTCTCTGTGCCTCTGTGCGAGCAGTGCCATGGGCAGATGAGGCTGAGCAACAGCTTTCCAGGCTAGCTCTTTCTGCCTGCCAGCTATCTGCAGACGTTCGCATTTTCGGAGCAGCGCTGCCGGAGGCGCCCGGCACAGACCACCTAAGCTACGTTTGAAGTTTCAGGGGGCAAGACAAGCACGCAGCCCCAGTCTCTGTGCCTCTGTGCGAGCAGTGCCATGGGCAGATGAGGCTGAGCAACAGCTTTCCAGGCTAGCTCTTTCTGCCTGCCAGCTATCTGCAGACGTTCGCATTTTCGGAGCAGCGCTGCCGGAGGCGCCCGGCACAGACCACCTAAGCTACGTTTGAAGTTTGAGGGGGCAAGACAAGCAAGCAGCCCCAGTCTCTGTGCCTCTGTGCGAGCAGTGCCATGGGCAGATGAGGCTGAGCAACAGCTTTCCAGGCTAGCTCTTTCTGCCTGCCAGCTATCTGCAGACGTTCGCATTTTCAGAGCAGCGCTGCCGGAGGCGCCCGGCACAGACCACCTAAGCTACGTTTGAAGTTTCAGGGGGCAAGACAAACACGCAGCCCCAGTCTCTGTGCCTCTGTGCGAGCAGTGCCATGGGCAGATGAGGCTGAGCAACAGCTTTCCAGGCTAGCTCTTTCTGCCTGCCAGCTATCTGCAGACGTTCGCATTTTCAGAGCAGCGCTGCCGGAGGCGCCCGGCACAGACCACCTAAGCTACGTTTGAAGTTTGAGGGGACAAGACAAGCAAGCAGCCCCAGTCTCTGTGCCTCTGTGCGAGCAGTGCCATGGGCAGATGAGGCTGAGCAACAGCTTTCCAGGCTAGCTCTTTCTGCCTGCCAGCTATCTGCAGACGTTCGCATTTTCGGAGCAGCGCTGCCGGAGGCGCCCGGCACAGACCACCTAAGCTACGTTTGAAGTTTGAGGGGGCAAGACAAGCAAGCAGCCCCAGTCTCTGTGCCTCTGTGCGAGCAGTGCCATGGGCAGATGAGGCTGAGCAACAGCTTTCCAGGCTAGCTCTTTCTGCCTGCCAGCTATCTGCAGACGTTCGCATTTTCAGAGCAGCGCTGCCGGAGGCGCCCGGCACAGACCACCTAAGCTACGTTTGAAGTTTGAGGTGGAAAGACAAGCAAGCAGCCCCAGTCTCTGTGCCTCTGTGCGAGCAGTGCCATGGGCAGATGAGGCTGAGCAACAGCTTTCCAGGCTAGCTCTTTCTGCCTGCCAGCTATCTGCAGACGTTCGCATTTTCGGAGCAGCGCTGCCGGAGGCGCCCGGCACAGACCACCTAAGCTACGTTTGAAGTTTGAGGGGACAAGACAAGCACGCAGCCCCAGTCTCTGTGCCTCTGTGCGAGCAGTGCCATGGGCAGATGAGGCTGAGCAACAGCTTTCCAGGCTAGCTCTTTCTGCCTGCCAGCTATCTGCAGACGTTCGCATTTTCAGAGCAGCGCTGCCGGAGGCGCCCGGCACAGACCACCTAAGCTACGTTTGAAGTTTCAGGGGGCAAGACAAGCACGCAGCCCCAGTCTCTGTGCCTCTGTGCGAGCAGTGCCATGGGCAGATGAGGCTGAGCAACAGCTTTCCAGGCTAGCTCTTTCTGCCTGCCAGCTATCTGCAGACGTTCGCATTTTCAGAGCAGCGCTGCCGGAGGCGCCCGGCACAGACCACCTAAGCTACGTTTGAAGTTTGAGGGGACAAGACAAGCAAGCAGCCCCAGTCTCTGTGCCTCTGTGCGAGCAGTGCCATGGGCAGATGAGGCTGAGCAACAGCTTTCCAGGCTAGCTCTTTCTGCCTGCCAGCTATCTGCAGACGTTCGCATTTTTGGAGCAGCGCTGCCGGAGGCGCCCGGCACAGACCACCTAAGCTACGTCTGAAGTTTGAGGGGGCAAGACAAGCACGCAGCCCCAGTCTCTGTGCCTCTGTGCGAGCAGTGCCATGGGCAGATGAGGCTGAGCAACAGCTTTCCAGGCTAGCTCTTTCTGCCTGCCAGCTATCTGCAGACGTTCGCATTTTCGGAGCAGGTCTGCCGGAGGCGCCCGGCACAGACCACCTAAGCTACGTTTGAAGTTTGAGGGGGCAAGACAAGCACGCAGCCCCAGTCTCTGTGCCTCTGTGCGAGCAGTGCCATGGGCAGATGAGGCTGAGCAACAGCTTTCCAGGCTAGCTCTTTCTGCCTGCCAGCTATCTGCAGACGTTCGCATTTTCGGAGCAGCGCTGCCGGAGGCGCCCGGCACAGACCACCTAAGCTACGTTTGAAGTTTCAGGGGGCAAGACAAGCAAGCAGCCCCAGTCTCTGTGCCTCTGTGCGACCAGTGCCATGGGCAGATGAGGCTGAGCAACAGCTTTCCAGGCTAGCTCTTTCTGCCTGCCAGCTATCTGCAGACGTTCGCATTTTCAGAGCAGCGCTGCCGGAGGCGCCCGGCACAGACCACCTAAGCTACGTTTGAAGTTTGAGGGGGCAAGACAAGCAAGCAGCCCCAGTCTCTGTGCCTCTGTGCGAGCAGTGCCATGGGCAGATGAGGCTGAGCAACAGCTTTCCAGGCTAGCTCTTTCTGCCTGCCAGCTATCTGCAGACGTTCGCATTTTTGGAGCAGCGCTGCCGGAGGCGCCCGGCACAGACCACCTAAGCTACGTCTGAAGTTTGAGGGGGCAAGACAAGCACGCAGCCCCAGTCTCTGTGCCTCTGTGCGAGCAGTGCCATGGGCAGATGAGGCTGAGCAACAGCTTTCCAGGCTAGCTCTTTCTGCCTGCCAGCTATCTGCAGACGTTCGCATTTTCAGAGCAACGCTGCCGGAGGCGCCCGGCACAGACCACCTAAGTTACGTTTGAAGTTTGAGGGGGCAAGACAAGCACGCAGCCCCAGTCTCTGTGCCCCTGTGCGAGCAGTGCCATGGGCAGATGAGGCTGAGCAACAGCTTTCCAGGCTAGCTCTTTCTGCCTGCCAGCTATCTGCAGACGTTCGCATTTTCGGAGCAGCGCTGCCGGAGGCGCCCGGCACAGACCACCTAAGCTACGTTTGAAGTTTGAGGGGGCAAGACAAGCACGCAGCCCCAGTCTCTGTGCCTCTGTGCGAGCAGTGCCATGGGCAGATGAGGCTGAGCAACAGCTTTCCAGGCTAGCTCTTTCTGCCTGCCAGCTATCTGCAGACGTTCGCATTTTCGGAGCAGGGCTGCCGGAGGCGCCCGGCACAGACCACCTAAGCTACGTTTGAAGTTTGAGGGGGCAAGACAAGCACGCAGCCCCAGTCTCTGTGCCTCTGTGCGACCAGTGCCATGGGCAGATGAGGCTGAGCAACAGCTTTCCAGGCTAGCTCTTTCTGCCTGCCAGCTATCTGCAGACGTTCGCATTTTCGGAGCAGCGCTGCCGGAGGCGCCCGGCACAGACCACCTAAGCTACGTTTGAAGTTTGAGAGGGCAAGACAAGCACGCAGCCCCAGTCTCTGTGCCTCTGTGCGAGCAGTGCCATGGGCAGATGAGGCTGAGCAACAGCTTTCCAGGCTAGCTCTTTCTGCCTGCCAGCTATCTGCAGACGTTCGCATTTTCGGAGCAGGTCTGCCGGAGGCGCCCGGCACAGACCACCTAAGCTACGTTTGAAGTTTGAGGGGGCAAGACAAGCACGCAGCCCCAGTCTCTGTGCCTCTGTGCGAGCAGTGCCATGGGCAGATGAGGCTGAGCAACAGCTTTCCAGGCTAGCTCTTTCTGCCTGCCAGCTATCTGCAGACGTTCGCATTTTCGGAGCAGGTCTGCCGGAGGCGCCCGGCACAGACCACCTAAGCTACGTTTGAAGTTTGAGGGGGCAAGACAAGCACGCAGCCCCAGTCTCTGTGCCTCTGTGCGAGCAGTGCCATGGGCAGATGAGGCTGAGCAACAGCTTTCCAGGCTAGCTCTTTCTGCCTGCCAGCTATCTGCAGACGTTCGCATTTTCAGAGCAGCGCTGCCGGAGGCGCCCGGCACAGACCACCTAAGCTACGTTAGAAGTTTCAGGGTGCAAGACAAACACGCAGCCCCAGTCTCTGTGCCTCTGTGCGAGCAGTGCCATGGGCAGATGAGGCTGAGCAACAGCTTTCCAGGCTAGCTCTTTCTGCCTGCCAGCTATCTGCAGACGTTCGCATTTTCAGAGCAACGCTGCCGGAGGCGCCCGGCACAGACCACCTAAGCTACGTTAGAAGTTTGAGGTGGAAAGACAAGCACGCAGCCCCAGTCTCTGTGCCTCTGTGCGAGCAGTGCCATGGGCAGATGAGGCTGAGCAACAGCTTTCCAGGCTAGCTCTTTCTGCCTGCCAGCTATCTGCAGACGTTCGCATTTTCAGAGCAGTGCTGCCGGAGGTGCCCGGCACAGACCACCTAAGCTACGTTTGAAGTTTCAGGGGACAAGACAAGCAAGCAGCCCCAGTCTCTGTGCCTCTGTGCGAGCAGTGCCATGGGCAGATGAGGCTGAGCAACAGCTTTCCAGGCTAGCTCTTTCTGCCTGCCAGCTATCTGCAGACGTTCGCATTTTCAGAGCAGCGCTGCCGGAGGCGCCCGGCACAGACCACCTAAGCTACGTTTGAAGTTTCAGGGGGCAAGACAAGCACGCAGCCCCAGTCTCTGTGCCTCTGTGCGAGCAGTGCCATGGGCAGATGAGGCTGAGCAACAGCTTTCCAGGCTAGCTCTTTCTGCCTGCCAGCTATCTGCAGACGTTCGCATTTTCAGAGCAGCGCTGCCGGAGGCGCCCGGCACAGACCACCTAAGCTACGTTTTAAGTTTCAGGGGGCAACACAAGCAAGCAGCCCCAGTCTCTGTGCCTCTGTGCGAGCAGTGCCATGGGCAGATGAGGCTGAGCAACAGCTTTCCAGGCTAGCTCTTTCTGCCTGCCAGCTATCTGCAGACGTTCGCATTTTCAGAGCAGCGCTGCCGGAGGCGCCCGGCACAGACCACCTAAGCTACGTTTGAAGTTTGAGGGGACAAGACAAGCACGCAGCCCCAGTCTCTGTGCCTCTGTGCGAGCAGTGCCATGGGCAGATGAGGCTGAGCAACAGCTTTCCAGGCTAGCTCTTTCTGCCTGCCAGCTATCTGCAGACGTTCGCATTTTCAGAGCAACACTGCCGGAGGCGCCCGGCACAGACCACCTAAGCTACGTTTGAAGTTTCAGGGGGCAAGACAAGCACGCAGCCCCAGTCTCTGTGCCTCTGTGCGACCAGTGCCATGGGCAGATGAGGCTGAGCAACAGCTTTCCAGGCTAGCTCTTTCTGCCTGCCAGCTATCTGCAGACGTTCGCATTTTCGGAGCAGCGCTGCCGGAGGCACCCGGCACAGACCACCTAAGCTACGTTTGAAGTTTCAGGGGGCAAGACAAGCACGCAGCCCCAGTCTCTGTGCCTCTGTGCGAGCAGTGCCATGGGCAGATGAGGCTGAGCAACAGCTTTCCAGGCTAGCTCTTTCTGCCTGCCAGCTATCTGCAGACGTTCGCATTTTCGGAGCAGGTCTGCCGGAGGCGCCCGGCACAGACCACCTAAGCTACGTTTGAAGTTTGAGGTGGAAAGACAAACACGCAGCCCCAGTCTCTGTGCCTCTGTGCGAGCAGTGCCATGGGCAGATGAGGCTGAGCAACAGCTTTCCAGGCTAGCTCTTTCTGCCTGCCAGCTATCTGCAGACGTTCGCATTTTTGGAGCAGCGCTGCCGGAGGCGCCCGGCACAGACCACCTAAGCTACGTTTGAAGTTTGAGGGGGCAAGACAAGCACGCAGCCCCAGTCTCTGTGCCTCTGTGCGACCAGTGCCATGGGCAGATGAGGCTGAGCAACAGCTTTCCAGGCTAGCTCTTTCTGCCTGCCAGCTATCTGCAGACGTTCGCATTTTCAGAGCAGCGCTGCCGGAGGCGCCCGGCACAGACCACCTAAGCTACGTTTGAAGTTTGAGGGGGCAAGACAAGCACGCAGCCCCAGTCTCTGTGCCTCTGTGCGAGCAGTGCCATGGGCAGATGAGGCTGAGCAACAGCTTTCCAGGCTAGCTCTTTCTGCCTGCCAGCTATCTGCAGACGTTCGCATTTTCGGAGCAGCGCTGCCGGAGGCGCCCGGCACAGACCACCTAAGCTACGTTTGAAGTTTGAGGGGGCAAGACAAGCACGCAGCCCCAGTCTCTGTGCCTCTGTGCGAGCAGTGCCATGGGCAGATGAGGCTGAGCAACAGCTTTCCAGGCTAGCTCTTTCTGCCTGCCAGCTATCTGCAGACGTTCGCATTTTCGGAGCAGGTCTGCCGGACGCGCCCGGCACAGACCACCTAAGCTACGTTTGAAGTTTCAGGGGACAAGACAAGCAAGCAGCCCCAGTCTCTGTGCCTCTGTGCGACCAGTGCCATGGGCAGATGAGGCTGAGCAACAGCTTTCCAGGCTAGCTCTTTCTGCCTGCCAGCTATCTGCAGACGTTCGCATTTTTGGAGCAGCGCTGCCGGAGGCGCCCGGCACAGACCACCTAAGCTACGTTTGAAGTTTGAGGGGGCAAGACAAGCACGCAGCCCCAGTCTCTGTGCCTCTGTGCGAGCAGTGCCATGGGCAGATGAGGCTGAGCAACAGCTTTCCAGGCTAGCTCTTTCTGCCTGCCAGCTATCTGCAGACGTTCGCATTTTCAGAGCAACGCTGCCGGAGGCGCCCGGCACAGACCACCTAAGTTACGTTTGAAGTTTGAGGGGGCAAGACAAGCACGCAGCCCCAGTCTCTGTGCCTCTGTGCGAGCAGTGCCATGGGCAGATGAGGCTGAGCAACAGCTTTCCAGGCTAGCTCTTTCTGCCTGCCAGCTATCTGCAGACGTTCGCATTTTCGGAGCAGCGCTGCCGGAGGCGCCCGGCACAGACCACCTAAGCTACGTTTGAAGTTTCAGGGGGCAAGACAAGCACGCAGCCCCAGTCTCTGTGCCTCTGTGCGAGCAGTGCCATGGGCAGATGAGGCTGAGCAACAGCTTTCCAGGCTAGCTCTTTCTGCCTGCCAGCTATCTGCACACGTTCGCATTTTCAGAGCAGCGCTGCCGGAGGCGCCCGGCACAGACCACCTAAGCTACGTTTGAAGTTTCAGGGGACAAGACAAGCACGCAGCCCCAGTCTCTGTGCCTCTGTGCGAGCAGTGCCATGGGCAGATGAGGCTGAGCAACAGCTTTCCAGGCTAGCTCTTTCTGCCTGCCAGCTATCTGCAGACGTTCGCATTTTCGGAGCAGGGCTGCCGGAGGCGCCCGGCACAGACCACCTAAGCTACGTTTGAAGTTTGAGGGGGCAAGACAAGCACGCAGCCCCAGTCTCTGTGCCTCTGTGCGAGCAGTGCCATGGGCAGATGAGGCTGAGCAACAGCTTTCCAGGCTAGCTCTTTCTGCCTGCCAGCTATCTGCAGACGTTCGCATTTTCGGAGCAGCGCTGCCGGAGGCGCCCGGCACAGACCGCCTAAGCTACGTTTGAAGTTTCAGGGGGCAAGACAAGCAAGCAGCCCCAGTCTCTGTGCCTCTGTGCGAGCAGTGCCATGGGCAGATGAGGCTGAGCAACAGCTTTCCAGGCTAGCTCTTTCTGCCTGCCAGCTATCTGCAGACGTTCGCATTTTCGGAGCAGCGCTGCCGGAGGCGCCCGGCACAGACCACCTAAGTTACGTTTGAAGTTTGAGGGGGCAAGACAAGCACGCAGCCCCAGTCTCTGTGCCTCTGTGCGAGCAGTGCCATGGGCAGATGAGGCTGAGAAACAGCTTTCCAGACTAGCTCTTTCTGCCTGCCATCTATCTGCAGACGTTCGCATTTTCAGAGCAGCGCTGCCGGAGGCGCCCGACACAGACCACCTAAGCTACGTTTGAAGTTTGAGGGGGCAAGACAAGCACGCAGCCCCAGTCTCTGTGCCTCTGTGCGAGCAGTGCCATGGGCACATGAGGCTGAGCAACAGCTTTCCAGGCTAGCTCTTTCTGCCTGCCAGCTATCTGCAGACGTTCTCATTTTCAGAGCAGCACTGCCGGAGGCGCCCGGCACAGACCACCTAAGCTACGTTTGAAGTTTCAGGGGACAAGACAAGCAAGCAGCCCCAGTCTCTGTGCCTCTGTGCGACCAGTGCCATGGGCAGATGAGGCTGAGCAACAGCTTTCCAGGCTAGCTCTTTCTGCCTGCCAGCTATCTGCAGACGTTCGCATTTTCAGAGCAGCGCTGCCGGAGGCGCCCGGCACAGACCACCTAAGCTACGTTTGAAGTTTGAGGTGGAAAGACAAGCAAGCAGCCCCAGTCTCTGTGCCTCTGTGCGAGCAGTGCCATGGGCAGATGAGGCTGAGCAACAGCTTTCCAGGCTAGCTCTTTCTGCCTGCCAGCTATCTGCAGACGTTCGCATTTTCAGAGCAGCGCTGCCGGAGGCGCCCGGCACAGACCACCTAAGCTACGTTTGAAGTTTGAGCGGGCAAGACAAGCAAGCAGCCCCAGTCTCTGTGCCTCTGTGCGAGCAGTGCCATGGGCAGATGAGGCTGAGCAACAGCTTTCCAGGCTAGCTCTTTCTGCCTGCCAGCTATCTGCAGACGTTCGCATTTTTGGAGCAGCGCTGCCGGAGGCGCCCGGCACAGACCACCTAAGCTACGTTTGAAGTTTGAGGGGGCAAGACAAGCACGCAGCCCCAGTCTCTGTGCCTCTGTGCGAGCAGTGCCATGGGCAGATGAGGCTGAGCAACAGCTTTCCAGGCTAGCTCTTTCTGCCTGCCATCTATCTGCAGACGTTCGCATTTTCAGAGCAACGCTGCCGGAGGCGCCCGGCACAGACCACCTAAGCTACGTTTGAAGTTTGAGGGGGCAAGACAAGCACGCAGCCCCAGTCTCTGTGCCTCTGTGCGAGCAGTGCCATGGGCAGATGAGGCTGAGCAACAGCTTTCCAGGCTAGCTCTTTCTGCCTGCCATCTATCTGCAGACGTTCGCATTTTCAGAGCAACGCTGCCGGAGGCGCCCGGCACAGACCACCTAAGCTACGTTTGAAGTTTGAGGGGGCAAGACAAGCACGCAGCCCCAGTCTCTGTGCCTCTGTGCGAGCAGTGCCATGGGCAGATGAGGCTGAGCAACAGCTTTCCAGGCTAGCTCTTTCTGCCTGCCATCTATCTGCAGACGTTCGCATTTTCGGAGCAACGCTGCCGGAGGCGCCCGGCACAGACCACCTAAGCTACGTTTGAAGTTTCAGGGGGCAAGACAAGCATGCAGCCCCAGTCTCTGTGCCTCTGTGCGAGCAGTGCCATGGGCAGATGAGGCTGAGCAACAGCTTTCCAGGCTAGCTCTTTCTGCCTGCCAGCTATCTGCAGACGTTCACATTTTCAGAGCAGCACTGCCGGAGGCGCCCGGCACAGATCACCTAAGCTACGTTTGAAGTTTGAGGGGGCAAGACAAGCACGCAGCCCCAGTCTCTGTGCCTCTGTGCGAGCAGTGCCATGGGCAGATGAGGCTGAGCAACAGCTTTCCAGGCTAGCTCTTTCTGCCTGCCAGCTATCTGCACACGTTCGCATTTTCGGAGCAGGTCTGCCGGAGGCGCCCGGCACAGACCACCTAAGCTACGTTTGAAGTTTCAGGGGACAAGACAAGCACGCAGCCCCAGTCTCTGTGCCTCTGTGCGAGCAGTGCCATGGGCAGATGAGGCTGAGCAACAGCTTTCCAGGCTAGCTCTTTCTGCCTGCCAGCTATCTGCAGACGTTCGCATTTTCGGAGCAGGGCTGCCGGAGGCGCCCGGCACAGACCACCTAAGCTACGTTTGAAGTTTGAGGGGGCAAGACAAGCACGCAGCCCCAGTCTCTGTGCCTCTGTGCGAGCAGTGCCATGGGCAGATGAGGCTGAGCAACAGCTTTCCAGGCTAGCTCTTTCTGCCTGCCAGCTATCTGCAGACGTTCGCATTTTCGGAGCAGCGCTGCCGGAGGCGCCCGGCACAGACCACCTAAGCTACGTTTGAAGTTTCAGGGGGCAAGACAAGCAAGCAGCCCCAGTCTCTGTGCCTCTGTGCGAGCAGTGCCATGGGCAGATGAGGCTGAGCAACAGCTTTCCAGGCTAGCTCTTTCTGCCTGCCAGCTATCTGCAGACGTTCGCATTTTCGGAGCAGCGCTGCCGGAGGCGCCCGGCACAGACCACCTAAGCTACGTTTGAAGTTTGAGGGGGCAAGACAAGCACGCAGCCCCAGTCTCTGTGCCTCTGTGCGAGCAGTGCCATGGGCACATGAGGCTGAGCAACAGCTTTCCAGGCTAGCTCTTTCTGCCTGCCAGCTATCTGCAGACGTTCTCATTTTCAGAGCAGCACTGCCGGAGGCGCCCGGCACAGACCACCTAAGCTACGTTTGAAGTTTGAGGGGACAAGACAAGCAAGCAGCCCCAGTCTCTGTGCCTCTGTGCGACCAGTGCCATGGGCAGATGAGGCTGAGCAACAGCTTTCCAGGCTAGCTCTTTCTGCCTGCCAGCTATCTGCAGACGTTCGCATTTTCAGAGCAGCGCTGCCGGAGGCGCCCGGCACAGACCACCTAAGCTACGTTTGAAGTTTGAGGTGGAAAGACAAGCAAGCAGCCCCAGTCTCTGTGCCTCTGTGCGAGCAGTGCCATGGGCAGATGAGGCTGAGCAACAGCTTTCCAGGCTAGCTCTTTCTGCCTGCCAGCTATCTGCAGACGTTCGCATTTTCAGAGCAGCGCTGCCGGAGGCGCCCGGCACAGACCACCTAAGCTACGTTTGAAGTTTGAGGGGGCAAGACAAGCAAGCAGCCCCAGTCTCTGTGCCTCTGTGCGAGCAGTGCCATGGGCAGATGAGGCTGAGCAACAGCTTTCCAGGCTAGCTCTTTCTGCCTGCCAGCTATCTGCAGACGTTCGCATTTTTGGAGCAGCGCTGCCGGAGGCGCCCGGCACAGACCACCTAAGCTACGTTTGAAGTTTGAGGGGGCAAGACAAGCACGCAGCCCCAGTCTCTGTGCCTCTGTGCGAGCAGTGCCATGGGCAGATGAGGCTGAGCAACAGCTTTCCAGGCTAGCTCTTTCTGCCTGCCATCTATCTGCAGACGTTCGCATTTTCAGAGCAACGCTGCCGGAGGCGCCCGGCACAGACCACCTAAGCTACGTTTGAAGTTTGAGGGGGCAAGACAAGCACGCAGCCCCAGTCTCTGTGCCTCTGTGCGAGCAGTGCCATGGGCAGATGAGGCTGAGCAACAGCTTTCCAGGCTAGCTCTTTCTGCCTGCCATCTATCTGCAGACGTTCGCATTTTCAGAGCAACGCTGCCGGAGGCGCCCGGCACAGACCACCTAAGCTACGTTTGAAGTTTCAGGGGGCAAGACAAGCACGCAGCCCCAGTCTCTGTGCCTCTGTGCGAGCAGTGCCATGGGCAGATGAGGCTGAGCAACAGCTTTCCAGGCTAGCTCTTTCTGCCTGCCAGCTATCTGCAGACGTTCACATTTTCAGAGCAGCACTGCCGGAGGCGCCCGGCACAGATCACCTAAGCTACGTTTGAAGTTTCAGGGGGCAAGACAAGCACACAGCCCCAGTCTCTGTGCCTCTGTGCGAGCAGTGCCATGGGCAGATGAGGCTGAGCAACAGCTTTCCAGGCTAGCTCTTTCTGCCTGCCAGCTATCTGCAGACGTTCGCATTTTCAGAGCAGCGCTGCCGGAGGCGCCCGGCACAGACCACCTAAGCTACGTTTGAAGTTTGAGGGGGCAAGACAAGCACGCAGCCCCAGTCTCTGTGCCTCTGTGCGAGCAGTGCCATGGGCAGATGAGGCTGAGCAACAGCTTTCCAGGCTAGCTCTTTCTGCCTGCCAGCTATCTGCAGACGTTCGCATTTTCAGAGCAGCGCTGCCGGAGGCGCCCGGCACAGACCACCTAATCTACGTTTGAAGTTTGAGGGGGCAAGACAAGCAAGCAGCCCCAGTCTCTGTGCCTCTGTGCGAGCAGTGCCATGGGCAGATGAGGCTGAGCAACAGCTTTCCAGGCTAGCTCTTTCTGCCTGCCATCTATCTGCAGACGTTCGCATTTTCGGAGCAGCGCTGCCGGAGGCGCCCGGCACAGACCACCTAAGCTACGTTTGAAGTTTGAGAGGGCAAGACAAGCACGCAGCCCCAGTCTCTGTGCCTCTGTGCGAGCAGTGCCATGGGCAGATGAGGCTGAGGAACAGCTTTCCAGGCTAGCTCTTTCTGCCTGCCAGCTATCTGCAGACGTTCGCATTTTCAGAGCAGCGCTGCCGGAGGCGCCCGGCACAGACCACCTATGCTACGTTTGAAGTTTGAGGGGGCAAGACAAGCACGCAGCCCCAGTCTCTGTGCCTCTGTGCGAGCAGTGCCATGGGCAGATGAGGCTGAGCAACAGCTTTCCAGGCTAGCTCTTTCTGCCTGCCAGCTATCTGCAGACGTTCGCATTTTCGGAGCAGCGCTGCCGGAGGCACCCGGCACAGACCACCTAAGCTACGTTTGAAGTTTGAGGGGGCAAGACAAGCACGCAGCCCCAGTCTCTGTGCCTCTGTGCGAGCAGTGCCATGGGCAGATGAGGCTGAGCAACAGCTTTCCAGGCTAGCTCTTTCTGCCTGCCAGCTATCTGCAGACGTTCGCATTTTCAGAGCAGCGCTGCCGGAGGCGCCCGGCACAGACCACCTAAGCTACGTTTGAAGTTTCAGGGGGCAAGACAAACACGCAGCCCCAGTCTCTGTGCCTCTGTGCGAGCAGTGCCATGGGCAGATGAGGCTGAGCAACAGCTTTCCAGGCTAGCTCTTTCTGCCTGCCAGCTATCTGCAGACGTTCGCATTTTCGGAGCAGCGCTGCCGGAGGCGCCCGGCACAGACCACCTAAGCTACGTTTGAAGTTTGAGGGGGCAAGACAAGCACGCAGCCCCAGTCTCTGTGCCTCTGTGCGAGCAGTGCCATGGGCAGATGAGGCTGAGCAACAGCTTTCCAGGCTAGCTCTTTCTGCCTGCCAGCTATCTGCAGACGTTCGCATTTTCAGAGCAGCGCTGCCGGAGGCGCCCGGCACAGACCACCTAAGCTACGTTTGAAGTTTCAGGGGGCAAGACAAGCACGCAGCCCCAGTCTCTGTGCCTCTGTGCGAGCAGTGCCATGGGCAGATGAGGCTGAGCAACAGCTTTCCAGGCTAGCTCTTTCTGCCTGCCAGCTATCTGCAGACGTTCGCATTTTCAGAGCAGCGCTGCCGGAGGCGCCCGGCACAGACCACCTAAGCTACGTTTGAAGTTTGAGGGGGCAAGACAAACACGCAGCCCCAGTCTCTGTGCCTCTGTGCGAGCAGTGCCATGGGCAGATGAGGCTGAGCAACAGCTTTCCAGGCTAGCTCTTTCTGCCTGCCAGCTATCTGCAGACGTTCGCATTTTCAGAGCAGCACTGCCGGAGGCGCCCGGCACAGATCACCTAAGCTACGTTTGAAGTTTCAGGGGGCAAGACAAGCACGCAGCCCCAGTCTCTGTGCCTCTGTGCGAGCAGTGCCATGGGCAGATGAGGCTGAGCAACAGCTTTCCAGGCTAGCTCTTTCTGCCTGCCAGCTATCTGCAGACGTTCGCATTTTCAGAGCAGCGCTGCCGGAGGCGCCCGGCACAGACCACCTAAGCTACGTTTGAAGTTTGAGGTGGAAAGACAAGCAAGCAGCCCCACTCTCTGTGCCTCTGTGCGAGCAGTGCCATGGGCAGATGAGGCTGAGCAACAGCTTTCCAGGCTAGCTCTTTCTGCCTGCCAGCTATCTGCAGACGTTCGCATTTTCGGAGCAGGTCTGCCGGAGGCGCCCGGCACAGACCACCTAAGCTACGTTTGAAGTTTCAGGGGGCAAGACAAGCACGCAGCCCCAGTCTCTGTGCCTCTGTGTGAGCAGTGCCATGGGCAGATGAGGCTGAGCAACAGCTTTCCAGGCTAGCTCTTTCTGCCTGCCAGCTATCTGCAGACGTTCGCATTTTCAGAGCAGCGCTGCCGGAGGCGCCCGGCACAGACCACCTAAGCTACGTTTGAAGTTTGAGGGGGCAAGACAAGCAAGCAGCCCCAGTCTCTGTGCCTCTGTGCGAGCAGTGCCATGGGCAGATGAGGCTGAGCAACAGCTTTCCAGGCTAGCTCTTTCTGCCTGCCAGCTATCTGCAGACGTTCGCATTTTCGGAGCAGCGCTGCCGGAGGCGCCCGGCACAGACCACCTAAGCTACGTTTGAAGTTTGAGGGGGCAAGACAAGCACGCAGCCCCAGTCTCTGTGCCTCTGTGCGAGCAGTGCCATGGGCAGATGAGGCTGAGCAACAGCTTTCCAGGCTAGCTCTTTCTGCCTGCCAGCTATCTGCAGACGTTCGCATTTTCAGAGCAGCGCTGCCGGAGGCGCCCGGCACAGACCACCTAAGCTACGTTTGAAGTTTCAGGGGGCAAGACAAGCACGCAGCCCCAGTCTCTGTGCCTCTGTGCGAGCAGTGCCATGGGCAGATGAGGCTGAGCAACAGCTTTCCAGGCTAGCTCTTTCTGCCTGCCAGCTATCTGCAGACGTTCGCATTTTCGGAGCAGCGCTGCCGGAGGCGCCCGGCACAGACCACCTAAGCTACGTTTGAAGTTTGAGGGGGCAAGACAAGCACGCAGCCCCAGTCTCTGTGCCTCTGTGCGAGCAGTGCCATGGGCAGATGAGGCTGAGCAACAGCTTTCCAGGCTAGCTCTTTCTGCCTGCCAGCTATCTGCAGACGTTCGCATTTTCAGAGCAGCGCTGCCGGAGGCGCCCGGCACAGACCACCTAAGCTACGTTTGAAGTTTCAGGGGGCAAGACAAGCACGCAGCCCCAGTCTCTGTGCCTCTGTGCGAGCAGTGCCATGGGCAGATGAGGCTGAGCAACAGCTTTCCAGGCTAGCTCTTTCTGCCTGCCAGCTATCTGCAGACGTTCGCATTTTCGGAGCAGGTCTGCCGGAGGCGCCCGGCACAGACCACCTAAGCTACGTTTGAAGTTTGAGGGGACAAGACAAGCAAGCAGCCCCAGTCTCTGTGCCTCTGTGCGACCAGTGCCATGGGCAGATGAGGCTGAGCAACAGCTTTCCAGGCTAGCTCTTTCTGCCTGCCAGCTATCTGCAGACGTTCGCATTTTCAGAGCAACGCTGCCGGAGGCGCCCGGCACAGACCACCTAAGCTACGTTTGAAGTTTCAGGGGGCAAGACAAGCACGCAGCCCCAGTCTCTGTGCCTCTGTGCGAGCAGTGCCATGGGCAGATGAGGCTGAGCAACAGCTTTCCAGGCTAGCTCTTTCTGCCTGCCAGCTATCTGCAGACGTTCGCATTTTCAGAGCAGCGCTGCCGGAGGCGCCCGGCACAGACCACCTAAGCTACGTTTGAAGTTTCAGGGGACAAGACAAGCAAGCAGCCCCAGTCTCTGTGCCTCTGTGCGAGCAGTGCCATGGGCAGATGAGGCTGAGCAACAGCTTTCCAGGCTAGCTCTTTCTGCCTGCCAGCTATCTGCAGACGTTCGCATTTTCGGAGCAGCGCTGCCGGAGGCGCCCGGCACAGACCACCTAAGCTACGTTTGAAGTTTGAGGGGGCAAGACAAGCAAGCAGCCCCAGTCTCTGTGCCTCTGTGCGAGCAGTGCCATGGGCAGATGAGGCTGAGCAACAGCTTTCCAGGCTAGCTCTTTCTGCCTGCCAGCTATCTGCAGACGTTCGCATTTTCAGAGCAACGCTGCCGGAGGCGCCCGGCACAGACCACCTAAGCTACGTTTGAAGTTTCAGGGGGCAAGACAAGCACGCAGCCCCAGTCTCTGTGCCTCTGTGCGAGCAGTGCCGTGGGCAGATGAGACTGAGCAACAGCTTTCCAGGCTAGCTCTTTCTGCCTGCCAGCTATCTGCAGACGTTCGCATTTTCGGAGCAGCGCTGCCGGAGGCGCCCGGCACAGACCACCTAAGCTACGTTTGAAGTTTCAGGGGGCAAGACAAGCACGCAGCCCCAGTCTCTGTGCCTCTGTGCGAGCAGTGCCATGGGCAGATGAGGCTGAGCAACAGCTTTCCAGGCTAGCTCTTTCTGCCTGCCAGCTATCTGCAGACGTTCGCATTTTCAGAGCAGCACTGCCGGAGGCGCCCGGCACAGATCACCTAAGCTACGTTTGAAGTTTCAGGGGGCAAGACAAGCACGCAGCCCCAGTCTCTGTGCCTCTGTGCGAGCAGTGCCATGGGCAGATGAGGCTGAGCAACAGCTTTCCAGGCTAGCTCTTTCTGCCTGCCAGCTATCTGCAGACGTTCGCATTTTCAGAGCAGCGCTGCCGGAGGCGCCCGGCACAGACCACCTAAGCTACGTTTGAAGTTCGAGGTGGAAAGACAAGCAAGCAGCCCCACTCTCTGTGCCTCTGTGCGAGCAGTGCCATGGGCAGATGAGGCTGAGCAACAGCTTTCCAGGCTAGCTCTTTCTGCCTGCCAGCTATCTGCAGACGTTCGCATTTTCGGAGCAGGTCTGCCGGAGGCGCCCGGCACAGACCACCTAAGCTACGTTTGAAGTTTGAGGGGGCAAGACAAGCACGCAGCCCCAGTCTCTGTGCCTCTGTGTGAGCAGTGCCATGGGCAGATGAGGCTGAGCAACAGCTTTCCAGGCTAGCTCTTTCTGCCTGCCAGCTATCTGCAGACGTTCGCATTTTCGGAGCAGCGCTGCCGGAGGCGCCCGGCACAGACCACCTAAGCTACGTTTGAAGTTTGAGGGGGCAAGACAAGCAAGCAGCCCCAGTCTCTGTGCCTCTGTGCGAGCAGTGCCATGGGCAGATGAGGCTGAGCAACAGCTTTCCAGGCTAGCTCTTTCTGCCTGCCATCTATCTGCAGACGTTCGCATTTTCGGAGCAGCGCTGCCGGAGGTGCCCGGCACAGACCACCTAAGCTACGTTTGAAGTTTGAGGGGGCAAGACAAGCACGCAGCCCCAGTCTCTGTGCCTCTGTGCGAGCAGTGCCATGGGCAGATGAGGCTGAGCAACAGCTTTCCAGGCTAGCTCTTTCTGCCTGCCAGCTATCTGCAGACGTTCGCATTTTCAGAGCAGCGCTGCCGGAGGCGCCCGGCACAGACCACCTAAGCTACGTTTGAAGTTTCAGGGGGCAAGACAAGCACGCAGCCCCAGTCTCTGTGCCTCTGTGCGAGCAGTGCCATGGGCAGATGAGGCTGAGCAACAGCTTTCCAGGCTAGCTCTTTCTGCCTGCCAGCTATCTGCAGACGTTCGCATTTTCGGAGCAGCGCTGCCGGAGGCGCCCGGCACAGACCACCTAAGCTACGTTTGAAGTTTGAGGGGACAAGACAAGCAAGCAGCCCCAGTCTCTGTGCCTCTGTGCGAGCAGTGCCATGGGCAGATGAGGCTGAGCAACAGCTTTCCAGGCTAGCTCTTTCTGCCTGCCAGCTATCTGCAGACGTTCGCATTTTCGGAGCAGCGCTGCCGTAGGCGCCCGGCACAGACCACCTAAGCTACGTTTGAAGTTTGAGGGGGCAAGACAAGCAAGCAGCCCCAGTCTCTGTGCCTCTGTGCGAGCAGTGCCATGGGCAGATGAGGCTGAGCAACAGCTTTCCAGGCTAGCTCTTTCTGCCTGCCAGCTATCTGCAGACGTTCGCATTTTCAGAGCAACGCTGCCGGAGGTGCCCGGCACAGACCACCTAAGCTACGTTTGAAGTTTCAGGGGGCAAGACAAGCACGCAGCCCCAGTCTCTGTGCCTCTGTGCGAGCAGTGCCATGGGCAGATGAGGCTGAGCAACAGCTTTCCAGGCTAGCTCTTTCTGCCTGCCAGCTATCTGCAGACGTTCGCATTTTTGGAGCAGCGCTGCCGGAGGCGCCCGGCACAGACCACCTAAGCTACGTCTGAAGTTTGAGGGGGCAAGACAAGCACGCAGCCCCAGTCTCTGTGCCTCTGTGCGAGCAGTGCCATGGGCAGATGAGGCTGAGCAACAGCTTTCCAGGCTAGCTCTTTCTGCCTGCCAGCTATCTGCAGACGTTCGCATTTTCAGAGCAACGCTGCCGGAGGTGCCCGGCACAGACCACCTAAGCTACGTTTGAAGTTTGAGGGGGCAAGACAAGCACGCAGCCCCAGTCTCTGTGCCTCTGTGCGAGCAGTGCCATGGGCAGATGAGGCTGAGCAACAGCTTTCCAGGCTAGCTCTTTCTGCCTGCCAGCTATCTGCAGACGTTCGCATTTTCGGAGCAGCGCTGCCGGAGGCGCCCGGCACAGACCACCTAAGCTACGTTTGAAGTTTGAGGGGGCAAGACAAGCACGCAGCCCCAGTCTCTGTGCCTCTGTGCGAGCAGTGCCATGGGCAGATGAGGCTGAGCAACAGCTTTCCAGGCTAGCTCTTTCTGCCTGCCAGCTATCTGCAGACGTTCGCATTTTCAGAGCAGCGCTGCCGGAGGCGCCCGGCACAGACCACCTAAGCTACGTTTGAAGTTTCAGGGGGCAAGACAAGCACGCAGCCCCAGTCTCTGTGCCTCTGTGCGAGCAGTGCCATGGGCAGATGAGGCTGAGCAACAGCTTTCCAGGCTAGCTCTTTCTGCCTGCCAGCTATCTGCAGACGTTCGCATTTTCGGAGCAGCGCTGCCGGAGGCGCCCGGCACAGACCACCTAAGCTACGTTTGAAGTTTGAGGGGACAAGACAAGCACGCAGCCCCAGTCTCTGTGCCTCTGTGCGAGCAGTGCCATGGGCAGATGAGGCTGAGCAACAGCTTTCCAGGCTAGCTCTTTCTGCCT
This sequence comes from Opisthocomus hoazin, assembly GCF_030867145.1. Classification (NCBI taxonomy): domain Eukaryota; kingdom Metazoa; phylum Chordata; class Aves; order Opisthocomiformes; family Opisthocomidae; genus Opisthocomus; species Opisthocomus hoazin. The sequence goes on from NW_027448955.1 coordinate 138,132, forward strand.
GCCAGCTATCTGCAGACGTTCGCATTTTCGGAGCAGCGCTGCCGGAGGCGCCCGGCACAGACCACCTAAGCTACGTTTGAAGTTTGAGGGGACAAGACAAGCAAGCAGCCCCAGTCTCTGTGCCTCTGTGCTAGCAGTGCCATGGGCAGATGAGGCTGAGCAACAGCTTTCCAGGCTAGCTCTTTCTGCCTGCCAGCTATCTGCAGACGTTCGCATTTTCAGAGCAGCGCTGCCGGAGGCGCCCGGCACAGACCACCTAAGCTACGTTTGAAGTTTGAGGGGGCAAGACAAGCACGCAGCCCCAGTCTCTGTGCCTCTGTGTGAGCAGTGCCATGGGCAGATGAGGCTGAGCAACAGCTTTCCAGGCTAGCTCTTTCTGCCTGCCAGCTATCTGCAGACGTTCGCATTTTCAGAGCAGCGCTGCCGGAGGCGCCCGGCACAGACCACCTAAGCTACGTTTGAAGTTTGAGGGGACAAGACAAGCAAGCAGCCCCAGTCTCTGTGCCTCTGTGCGAGCAGTGCCATGGGCAGATGAGGCTGAGCAACAGCTTTCCAGGCTAGCTCTTTCTGCCTGCCATCTATCTGCAGACGTTCGCATTTTCGGAGCAGCGCTGCCGGAGGCGCCCGGCACAGACCACCTAAGCTACGTTTGAAGTTTGAGGGGGCAAGACAAGCAAGCAGCCCCAGTCTCTGTGCCTCTGTGCGAGCAGTGCCATGGGCAGATGAGGCTGAGCAACAGCTTTCCAGGCTAGCTCTTTCTGCCTGCCAGCTATCTGCAGACGTTCGCATTTTCAGAGCAGCGCTGCCGGAGGCGCCCGGCACAGACCACCTAAGCTACGTTTGAAGTTTGAGGGGGCAAGACAAGCAAGCAGCCCCAGTCTCTGTGCCTCTGTGCGAGCAGTGCCATGGGCAGATGAGGCTGAGCAACAGCTTTCCAGGCTAGCTCTTTCTGCCTGCCATCTATCTGCAGACGTTCTCATTTTCGGAGCAGCGCTGCCGGAGGCGCCCGGCACAGACCACCTAAGCTACGTTTGAAGTTTGAGAGGGCAAGACAAGCACGCAGCTCCAGTCTCTGTGCCTCTGTGCGAGCAGTGCCATGGGCAGATGAGGCTGAGCAACAGCTTTCCAGGCTAGCTCTTTCTGCCTGCCAGCTATCTGCAGACGTTCGCATTTTCGGAGCAGCGCTGCCGGAGGCGCCCGGCACAGACCACCTAAGCTACGTTTGAAGTTTGAGGGGGCAAGACAAGCACGCAGCCCCAGTCTCTGTGCCTCTGTGCGAGCAGTGCCATGGGCAGATGAGGCTGAGCAACAGCTTTCCAGGCTAGCTCTTTCTGCCTGCCAGCTATCTGCAGACGTTCGCATTTTCAGAGCAGCGCTGCCGGAGGCGCCCGGCACAGACCACCTAAGCTACGTTTGAAGTTTGAGGGGGCAAGACAAGCACGCAGCCTCAGTCTCTGTGCCTCTGTGCGAGCAGTGCCATGGGCAGATGAGGCTGAGCAACAGCTTTCCAGGCTAGCTCTTTCTGCCTGCCAGCTATCTGCAGACGTTCGCATTTTCAGAGCAGCGCTGCCGGAGGCGCCCGGCACAGACCACCTAAGCTACGTTTGAAGTTTCAGGGGACAAGACAAGCAAGCAGCCCCAGTCTCTGTGCCTCTGTGCGAGCAGTGCCATGGGCAGATGAGGCTGAGCAACAGCTTTCCAGGCTAGCTCTTTCTGCCTGCCAGCTATCTGCAGACGTTCGCATTTTCAGAGCAACGCTGCCGGAGGCGCCCGGCACAGACCACCTAAGCTACGTTTGAAGTTTCAGGGGGCAAGACAAGCAAGCAGCCCCAGTCTCTGTGCCTCTGTGCGAGCAGTGCCATGGGCAGATGAGGCTGAGCAACAGCTTTCCAGGCTAGCTCTTTCTGCCTGCCAGCTATCTGCAGACGTTCGCATTTTCAGAGCAGCGCTGCCGGAGGCGCCCGGCACAGACCACCTAAGCTACGTTTGAAGTTTCAGGGGACAAGACAAGCAAGCAGCCCCAGTCTCTGTGCCTCTGTGCGAGCAGTGCCATGGGCAGATGAGGCTGAGCAACAGCTTTCCAGGCTAGCTCTTTCTGCCTGCCAGCTATCTGCAGACGTTCGCATTTTCAGAGCAACGCTGCCGGAGGCGCCCGGCACAGACCACCTAAGCTACGTTTGAAGTTTCAGGGGGCAAGACAAGCACGCAGCCCCAGTCTCTGTGCCTCTGTGCGAGCAGTGCCATGGGCAGATGAGACTGAGCAACAGCTTTCCAGGCTAGCTCTTTCTGCCTACCAGCTATCTGCAGACGTTCGCATTTTTGGAGCAGCGCTGCCGGAGGCGCCCGGCACAGACCACCTAAGTTACGTCTGAAGTTTCAGGGGGCAAGACAAGCACGCAGCCCCAGTCTCTGTGCCTCTGTGCGAGCAGTGCCATGGGCAGATGAGGCTGAGCAACAGCTTTCCAGGCTAGCTCTTTCTGCCTGCCAGCTATCTGCAGACGTTCGCATTTTCAGAGCAACGCTGCCGGAGGCGCCCGGCACAGACCACCTAAGCTACGTTTGAAGTTTGAGGGGGCAAGACAAGCAAGCAGCCCCAGTCTCTGTGCCTCTGTGCGACCAGTGCCATGGGCAGATGAGGCTGAGCAACAGCTTTCCAGGCTAGCTCTTTCTGCCTGCCAGCTATCTGCAGACGTTCGCATTTTCGGAGCAGCGCTGCCGGAGGCGCCCGGCACAGACCACCTAAGCTACGTTTGAAGTTTGAGGGGGCAAGACAAGCACGCAGCCCCAGTCTCTGTGCCTCTGTGCGAGCAGTGCCATGGGCAGATGAGGCTGAGCAACAGCTTTCCAGGCTAGCTCTTTCTGCCTGCCATCTGTCTCCAGACGTTCGCATTTTCGGAGCAGCGCTGCCGGAGGCGCCCGGCACAGACCACCTAAGCTACGTTTGAAGTTTGAGGGGGCAAGACAAGCACGCAGCCCCAGTCTCTGTGCCTCTGTGCGAGCAGTGCCATGGGCAGATGAGGCTGAGCAACAGCTTTCCAGGCTAGCTCTTTCTGCCTGCCAGCTATCTGCAGACGTTCGCATTTTCGGAGCAGCGCTGCCGGAGGCGCCCGGCACAGACCACCTAAGTTACGTTTGAAGTTTGAGGGGGCAAGACAAGCACGCAGCCCCAGTCTCTGTGCCTCTGTGCAAGCAGTGCCATGGGCAGATGAGGCTGAGCAACAGCTTTCCAGGCTAGCTCTTTCTGCCTGCCAGCTATCTGCAGACGTTCGCATTTTCGGAGCAGCACTGCCGGAGGCGCCCGGCACAGACCACCTAAGCTACGTTTGAAGTTTGAGGGGGCAAGACAAGCACGCAGCCCCAGTCTCTGTGCCTCTGTGCGAGCAGTGCCATGGGCAGATGAGGCTGAGCAACAGCTTTCCAGGCTAGCTCTTTCTGCCTGCCAGCTATCTGCAGACGTTCGCATTTTCGGAGCAGGTCTGCCGGAGGCGCCCGGCACAGACCACCTAAGCTACGTTTGAAGTTTCAGGGGACAAGACAAGCAAGCAGCCCCAGTCTCTGTGCCTCTGTGCGACCAGTGCCATGGGCAGATGAGGCTGAGCAACAGCTTTCCAGGCTAGCTCTTTCTGCCTGCCAGCTATCTGCAGACGTTCGCATTTTCAGAGCAGCGCTGCCGGAGGCGCCCGGCACAGACCACCTAAGCTACGTTTGAAGTTTCAGGGGGCAAGACAAACACGCAGCCCCAGTCTCTGTGCCTCTGTGCGAGCAGTGCCATGGGCAGATGAGGCTGAGCAACAGCTTTCCAGGCTAGCTCTTTCTGCCTGCCAGCTATCTGCAGACGTTCGCATTTTCAGAGCAGCGCTGCCGGAGGCGCCCGGCACAGACCACCTAAGCTACGTTTGAAGTTTGAGGGGACAAGACAAGCAAGCAGCCCCAGTCTCTGTGCCTCTGTGCGAGCAGTGCCATGGGCAGATGAGGCTGAGCAACAGCTTTCCAGGCTAGCTCTTTCTGCCTGCCAGCTATCTGCAGACGTTCGCATTTTTGGAGCAGCGCTGCCGGAGGCGCCCGGCACAGACCACCTAAGCTACGTTTGAAGTTTGAGGGGGCAAGACAAGCAAGCAGCCCCAGTCTCTGTGCCTCTGTGTGAGCAGTGCCATGGGCAGATGAGGCTGAGCAACAGCTTTCCAGGCTAGCTCTTTCTGCCTGCCAGCTATCTGCAGACGTTCGCATTTTCAGAGCAGCGCTGCCGGAGGCGCCCGGCACAGACCACCTAAGCTACATTTGAAGTTTGAGGGGACAAGACAAGCACGCAGCCCCAGTCTCTGTGCCTCTGTGCGAGCAGTGCCATGGGCAGATGAGGCTGAGCAACAGCTTTCCAGGCTAGCTCTTTCTGCCTGCCAGCTATCTGCAGACGTTCGCATTTACGGAGGAGGTCTGCCGGAGGCGCCCGGCACAGACCACCTAAGCTACGTTTGAAGTTTGAGGGGACAAGACAAGCAAGCAGCCCCAGCCTCTGTGCCTCTGTGCGAGCAGTGCCATGGGCAGATGAGGCTGAGCAACAGCTTTCCAGGCTAGCTCTTTCTGCCTGCCAGCTATCTGCAGACGTTCGCATTTTCAGAGCAGCGCTGCCGGAGGTGCCCGGCACAGACCACCTAAGCTACGTTTGAAGTTTGAGGGGGCAAGACAAGCACGCAGCCCCAGTCTCTGTGCCTCTGTGCGAGCAGTGCCATGGGCAGATGAGGCTGAGCAACAGCTTTCCAGGCTAGCTCTTTCTGCCTGCCAGCTATCTGCAGACGTTCGCATTTACGGAGGAGGTCTGCCGGAGGCGCCCGGCACAGACCACCTAAGCTACGTTTGAAGTTTGAGGGGACAAGACAAGCAAGCAGCCCCAGCCTCTGTGCCTCTGTGCGAGCAGTGCCATGGGCAGATGAGGCTGAGCAACAGCTTTCCAGGCTAGCTCTTTCTGCCTGCCAGCTATCTGCAGACGTTCGCATTTTCAGAGCAGCGCTGCCGGAGGTGCCCGGCACAGACCACCTAAGCTACGTTTGAAGTTTGAGGGGGCAAGACAAGCACGCAGCCCCAGTCTCTGTGCCTCTGTGCGAGCAGTGCCATGGGCAGATGAGGCTGAGCAACAGCTTTCCAGGCTAGCTCTTTCTGCCTGCCAGCTATCTGCAGACGTTCGCATTTTCAGAGCAGCGCTGCCGGAGGCGCCCGGCACAGACCACCTAAGCTACGTTTGAAGTTTCAGGGGACAAGACAAGCAAGCAGCCCCAGTCTCTGTGCCTCTGTGCGACCAGTGCCATGGGCAGATGAGGCTGAGCAACAGCTTTCCAGGCTAGCTCTTTCTGCCTACCAGCTATCTGCAGACGTTCGCATTTTTGGAGCAGCGCTGCCGGAGGCGCCCGGCACAGACCACCTAAGCTACGTCTGAAGTTTGAGGGGGCAAGACAAGCACGCAGCCCCAGTCTCTGTGCCTCTGTGCGAGCAGTGCCATGGGCAGATGAGGCTGAGCAACAGCTTTCCAGGCTAGCTCTTTCTGCCTGCCAGCTATCTGCAGACGTTCGCATTTTCGGAGCAGCGCTGCCGGAGGCGCCCGGCACAGACCACCTAAGCTACGTTTGAAGTTTGAGGGGGCAAGACAAGCACGCAGCCCCAGTCTCTGTGCCTCTGTGCGAGCAGTGCCATAGGCAGATGAGGCTGAGCAACAGCTTTCCAGGCTAGCTCTTTCTGCCTGCCAGCTATCTGCAGACTTTCGCATTTTCGGAGCAGGTCTGCCGGAGGCGCCCGGCACAGACCACCTAAGCTACGTTTGAAGTTTCAGGGGACAAGACAAGCAAGCAGCCCCAGTCTCTGTGCCTCTGTGCGACCAGTGCCATGGGCAGATGAGGCTGAGCAACAGCTTTCCAGGCTAGCTCTTTCTGGCTGCCAGCTATCTGCAGACGTTCGCATTTTCAGAGCAGCGCTGCCGGAGGCGCCCGGCACAGACCACCTAAGCTACGTTTGAAGTTTGAGGGGGCAAGACAAGCACGCAGCCCCAGTCTCTGTGCCTCTGTGCGAGCAGTGCCATGGGCAGATGAGGCTGAGCAACAGCTTTCCAGGCTAGCTCTTTCTGCCTGCCATCTATCTGCAGACGTTCGCATTTTCGGAGCAGCGCTGCCGGAGGCGCCCGGCACAGACCACCTAAGCTACGTTTGAAGTTTGAGGGGGCAAGACAAGCACGCAGCCCCAGTCTCTGTGCCTCTGTGCGAGCAGTGCCATGGGCAGATGAGGCTGAGCAACAGCTTTCCAGGCTAGCTCTTTCTGCCTGCCAGCTATCTGCAGACGTTCGCATTTTCAGAGCAGCGCTGCCGGAGGCGCCCGGCACAGACCACCTAAGCTACGTTTGAAGTTTCAGGGGACAAGACAAGCAAGCAGCCCCAGTCTCTGTGCCTCTGTGCGAGCAGTGCCATGGGCAGATGAGGCTGAGCAACAGCTTTCCAGGCTAGCTCTTTCTGCCTGCCAGCTATCTGCAGACGTTCGCATTTTCGGAGCAGCGCTGCCGGAGGCGCCCGGCACAGACCACCTAAGCTACGTTTGAAGTTTGAGGGGACAAGACAAGCACGCAGCCCCAGTCTCTGTGCCTCTGTGCGAGCAGTGCCATGGGCAGATGAGGCTGAGCAACAGCTTTCCAGGCTAGCTCTTTCTGCCTGCCAGCTATCTGCAGACGTTCGCATTTTCAGAGCAGCGCTGCCGGAGGCGCCCGGCACAGACCACCTAAGCTACGTTTGAAGTTTGAGGGGGCAAGACAAGCAAGCAGCCCCAGTCTCTGTGCCTCTGTGCGAGCAGTGCCATGGGCAGATGAGGCTGAGCAACAGCTTTCCAGGCTAGCTCTTTCTGCCTGCCAGCTATCTGCAGACGTTCGCATTTTCGGAGCAGCGCTGCCAGAGGCGCCCGGCACAGACCACCTAAGTTACGTTTGAAGTTTGAGGGGGCAAGACAAGCACGCAGCCCCAGTCTCTGTGCCTCTGTGCGAGCAGTGCCATGGGCAGATGAGGCTGAGCAACAGCTTTCCAGGCTAGCTCTTTCTGCCTGCCAGCTATCTGCAGACGTTCGCATTTTCGGAGCAGCGCTGCCGGAGGCGCCCGGCACAGACCACCTAAGCTACGTTTGAAGTTTCAGGGGGCAAGACAAGCACGCAGCCCCAGTCTCTGTGCCTCTGTGCGAGCAGTGCCATGGGCAGATGAGGCTGAGCAACAGCTTTCCAGGCTAGCTCTTTCTGCCTGCCAGCTATCTGCAGACGTTCGCATTTTCGGAGCAGCGCTGCCGGAGGCGCCCGGCACAGACCACCTAAGCTACGTTTGAAGTTTCAGGGGACAAGACAAGCAAGCAGCCCCAGTCTCTGTGCCTCTGTGCGAGCAGTGCCATGGGCAGATGAGGCTGAGCAACAGCTTTCCAGGCTAGCTCTTTCTGCCTGCCAGCTATCTGCAGACGTTCGCATTTTCAGAGCAGGTCTGCCGGAGGCGCCCGGCACAGACCACCTAAGCTACGTTTGAAGTTTGAGGGGACAAGACAAGCAAGCAGCCCCAGTCTCTGTGCCTCTGTGCGACCAGTGCCATGGGCAGATGAGGCTGAGCAACAGCTTTCCAGGCTAGCTCTTTCTGCCTGCCAGCTATCTGCAGACGTTCGCATTTTCAGAGCAGCGCTGCCGGAGGCGCCCGGCACAGACCACCTAAGCTACGTTTGAAGTTTGAGGGGGCAAGACAAGCACGCAGCCCCAGTCTCTGTGCCTCTGTGCGAGCAGTGCCATGGGCAGATGAGGCTGAGCAACAGCTTTCCAGGCTAGCTCTTTCTGCCTGCCAGCTATCTGCAGACGTTCGCATTTTCGGAGCAGCGCTGCCGGAGGCGCCCGGCACAGACCACCTAAGCTACGTTTGAAGTTTCAGGGGGCAAGACAAGCACGCAGCCCCAGTCTCTGTGCCTCTGTGCGAGCAGTGCCATGGGCAGATGAGGCTGAGCAACAGCTTTCCAGGCTAGCTCTTTCTGCCTGCCAGCTATTTTCAGACGTTCGCATTTTCGGAGCAGCGCTGCCGGAGGCGCCCGGCACAGACCACCTAAGCTACGTTTGAAGTTTGAGGGGGCAAGACAAGCAAGCAGCCCCAGTCTCTGTGCCTCTGTGCGAGCAGTGCCATGGGCAGATGAGGCTGAGCAACAGCTTTCCAGGCTAGCTCTTTCTGCCTGCCAGCTATCTGCAGACGTTCGCATTTTCAGAGCAGCGCTGCCGGAGGCGCCCGGCACAGACCACCTAAGCTACGTTTGAAGTTTCAGGGGGCAAGACAAACACGCAGCCCCAGTCTCTGTGCCTCTGTGCGAGCAGTGCCATGGGCAGATGAGGCTGAGCAACAGCTTTCCAGGCTAGCTCTTTCTGCCTGCCAGCTATCTGCAGACGTTCGCATTTTCAGAGCAGCGCTGCCGGAGGCGCCCGGCACAGACCACCTAAGCTACGTTTGAAGTTTGAGGGGACAAGACAAGCAAGCAGCCCCAGTCTCTGTGCCTCTGTGCGAGCAGTGCCATGGGCAGATGAGGCTGAGCAACAGCTTTCCAGGCTAGCTCTTTCTGCCTGCCAGCTATCTGCAGACGTTCGCATTTTTGGAGCAGCGCTGCCGGAGGCGCCCGGCACAGACCACCTAAGCTACGTCTGAAGTTTGAGGGGGCAAGACAAGCACGCAGCCCCAGTCTCTGTGCCTCTGTGCGAGCAGTGCCATGGGCAGATGAGGCTGAGCAACAGCTTTCCAGGCTAGCTCTTTCTGCCTGCCAGCTATCTGCAGACGTTCGCATTTTCAGAGCAACGCTGCCGGAGGCGCCCGGCACAGACCACCTAAGCTACGTTTGAAGTTTGAGGGGGCAAGACAAGCACGCAGCCCCAGTCTCTGTGCCTCTGTGCGAGCAGTGCCATGGGCAGATGAGGCTGAGCAACAGCTTTCCAGGCTAGCTCTTTCTGCCTGCCAGCTATCTGCAGACGTTCGCATTTTCGGAGCAGCGCTGCCGGAGGCGCCCGGCACAGACCACCTAAGCTACGTTTGAAGTTTCAGGGGGCAAGACAAGCACGCAGCCCCAGTCTCTGTGCCTCTGTGCGAGCAGTGCCATGGGCAGATGAGGCTGAGCAACAGCTTTCCAGGCTAGCTCTTTCTGCCTGCCAGCTATCTGCAAACGTTCGCATTTTCAGAGCAGCGCTGCCGGAGGCGCCCGGCACAGACCACCTAAGTTACGTTTGAAATTTGAGGGGGCAAGACAAGCACGCAGCCCCAGTCTCTGTGCCTCTGTGCGAGCAGTGCCATGGGCAGATGAGGCTGAGCAACAGCTTTCCAGGCTAGCTCTTTCTGCCTGCCAGCTATCTGCAGACGTTCGCATTTTCGGAGCAGCGCTGCCGGAGGCGCCCGGCACAGACCACCTAAGCTACGTTTGAAGTTTCAGGGGGCAAGACAAGCACGCAGCCCCAGTCTCTGTGCCTCTGTGCGAGCAGTGCCATGGGCAGATGAGGCTGAGCAACAGCTTTCCAGGCTAGCTCTTTCTGCCTGCCAGCTATCTGCAGACGTTCGCATTTTCGGAGCAGGTCTGCCGGAGGCGCCCGGCACAGACCACCTAAGCTACGTTTGAAGTTTCAGGGGACAAGACAAGCAAGCAGCCCCAGTCTCTGTGCCTCTGTGCGAGCAGTGCCATGGGCAGATGAGGCTGAGCAACAGCTTTCCAGGCTAGCTCTTTCTGCCTGCCAGCTATCTGCAGACGTTCGCATTTTCAGAGCAGCGCTGCCGGAGGCGCCCGGCAAAGACCACCTAAGCTACGTTTGAAGTTTGAGGGGGCAAGACAAGCACGCAGCCCCAGTCTCTGTGCCTCTGTGCGAGCAGTGCCATGGGCAGATGAGGCTGAGCAACAGCTTTCCAGGCTAGCTCTTTCTGCCTGCCAGCTATCTGCAGACGTTCGCATTTTTGGAGCAGCGCTGCCGGAGGCGCCCGGCACAGACCACCTAAGCTACGTCTGAAGTTTGAGGGGGCAAGACAAGCACGCAGCCCCAGTCTCTGTGCCTCTGTGCGAGCAGTGCCATGGGCAGATGAGGCTGAGCAACAGCTTTCCAGGCTAGCTCTTTCTGCCTGCCAGCTATCTGCAGACGTTCGCATTTTCAGAGCAACGCTGCCGGAGGCGCCCGGCACAGACCACCTAAGTTACGTTTGAAGTTTGAGGGGGCAAGACAAGCACGCAGCCCCAGTCTCTGTGCCCCTGTGCGAGCAGTGCCATGGGCAGATGAGGCTGAGCAACAGCTTTCCAGGCTAGCTCTTTCTGCCTGCCAGCTATCTGCAGACGTTCGCATTTTCGGAGCAGGTCTGCCGGAGGCGCCCGGCACAGACCACCTAAGCTACGTTTGAAGTTTGAGGTGGAAAGACAAGCACGCAGCCCCAGTCTCTGTGCCTCTGTGCGAGCAGTGCCATGGGCAGATGAGGCTGAGCAACAGCTTTCCAGGCTAGCTCTTTCTGCCTGCCAGCTATCTGCAGACGTTCGCATTTTCGGAGCAGGGCTGCCGGAGGCGCCCGGCACAGACCACCTAAGCTACGTTTGAAGTTTGAGGGGGCAAGACAAGCACGCAGCCCCAGTCTCTGTGCCTCTGTGCGACCAGTGCCATGGGCAGATGAGGCTGAGCAACAGCTTTCCAGGCTAGCTCTTTCTGCCTGCCAGCTATCTGCAGACGTTCGCATTTTCGGAGCAGGTCTGCCGGAGGCGCCCGGCACAGACCACCTAAGCTACGTTTGAAGTTTGAGAGGGCAAGACAAGCACGCAGCCCCAGTCTCTGTGCCTCTGTGCGAGCAGTGCCATGGGCAGATGAGGCTGAGCAACAGCTTTCCAGGCTAGCTCTTTCTGCCTGCCAGCTATCTGCAGACGTTCGCATTTTCGGAGCAGGTCTGCCGGAGGCGCCCGGCACAGACCACCTAAGCTACGTTTGAAGTTTCAGGGGGCAAGACAAGCACGCAGCCCCAGTCTCTGTGCCTCTGTGCGAGCAGTGCCATGGGCAGATGAGGCTGAGCAACAGCTTTCCAGGCTAGCTCTTTCTGCCTGCCAGCTATCTGCAGACGTTCGCATTTTCGGAGCAGGTCTGCCGGAGGCGCCCGGCACAGACCACCTAAGCTACGTTTGAAGTTTGAGGGGACAAGACAAGCAAGCAGCCCCAGTCTCTGTGCCTCTGTGCGAGCAGTGCCATGGGCAGATGAGGCTGAGCAACAGCTTTCCAGGCTAGCTCTTTCTGCCTGCCAGCTATCTGCAGACGTTCGCATTTTTGGAGCAGCGCTGCCGGAGGCGCCCGGCACAGACCACCTAAGCTACGTCTGAAGTTTGAGGGGGCAAGACAAGCACGCAGCCCCAGTCTCTGTGCCTCTGTGCGAGCAGTGCCATGGGCAGATGAGGCTGAGCAACAGCTTTCCAGGCTAGCTCTTTCTGCCTGCCAGCTATCTGCAGACGTTCGCATTTTCGGAGCAGCGCTGCCGGAGGCGCCCGGCACAGACCACCTAAGTTACGTTTGAAGTTTCAGGGGGCAAGACAAGCACGCAGCCCCAGTCTCTGTGCCTCTGTGCGAGCAGTGCCATGGGCAGATGAGGCTGAGCAACAGCTTTCCAGGCTAGCTCTTTCTGCCTGCCATCTATCTGCAGACGTTCGCATTTTCGGAGCAGCGCTGCCGGAGGCGCCCGGCACAGACCACCTAAGCTACGTTTGAAGTTTGAGGGGGCAAGACAAGCACGCAGCCCCAGTCTCTGTGCCTCTGTGCGAGCAGTGCCATGGGCAGATGAGGCTGAGCAACAGCTTTCCAGGCTAGCTCTTTCTGCCTGCCAGCTATCTGCAGACGTTCGCATTTTCAGAGCAGCGCTGCCGGAGGCGCCCGGCACAGACCACCTAAGCTACGTTTGAAGTTTCAGGGTGCAAGACAAACACGCAGCCCCAGTCTCTGTGCCTCTGTGCGAGCAGTGCCATGGGCAGATGAGGCTGAGCAACAGCTTTCCAGGCTAGCTCTTTCTGCCTGCCAGCTATCTGCAGACGTTCGCATTTTCAGAGCAACGCTGCCGGAGGCGCCCGGCACAGACCACCTAAGCTACGTTTGAAGTTTGAGGGGGCAAGACAAGCACGCAGCCCCAGTCTCTGTGCCTCTGTGCGAGCAGTGCCATGGGCAGATGAGGCTGAGCAACAGCTTTCCAGGCTAGCTCTTTCTGCCTGCCAGCTATCTGCAGACGTTCGCATTTTCAGAGCAGCGCTGCCGGAGGCGCCCGGCACAGACCACCTAAGCTACGTTTGAAGTTTCAGGGGGCAACACAAGCAAGCAGCCCCAGTCTCTGTGCCTCTGTGCGAGCAGTGCCATGGGCAGATGAGGCTGAGCAACAGCTTTCCAGGCTAGCTCTTTCTGCCTGCCAGCTATATGCAGACGTTCGCATTTTCAGAGCAGCGCTGCCGCAGGCGCCCGGCACAGACCACCTAAGCTACGTTTGAAGTTTGAGGGGGCAAGACAAGCACGCAGCCCCAGTCTCTGTGCCTCTGTGCGAGCAGTGCCATGGGCAGATGAGGCTGAGCAACAGCTTTCCAGGCTAGCTCTTTCTGCCTGCCAGCTATCTGCAAACGTTCGCATTTTCAGAGCAGCGCTGCCGGAGGCGCCCGGCACAGACCACCTAAGCTACGTCTGAAGTTTGAGGGGGCAAGACAAGCACGCAGCCCCAGTCTCTGTGCCTCTGTGCGAGCAGTGCCATGGGCAGATGAGGCTGAGCAACAGCTTTCCAGGCTAGCTCTTTCTGCCTGCCAGCTATCTGCAGACGTTCGCATTTTCGGAGCAGGGCTGCCGGAGGCGCCCGGCACAGACCACCTAAGCTACGTTTGAAGTTTGAGGGGGCAAGACAAGCACGCAGCCCCAGTCTCTGTGCCTCTGTGCGAGCAGTGCCATGGGCAGATGAGGCTGAGCAACAGCTTTCCAGGCTAGCTCTTTCTGCCTGCCAGCTATCTGCAGACGTTCGCATTTTCAGAGCAACGCTGCCGGAGGCGCCCGGCACAGACCACCTAAGTTACGTTTGAAGTTTGAGAAGGCAAGACAAGCACGCAGCCCCAGTCTCTGTGCCTCTGTGCGAGCAGTGCCATGGGCAGATGAGGCTGAGCAACAGCTTTCCAGGCTAGCTCTTTCTGCCTGCCAGCTATCTGCAGACGTTCGCATTTTCAGAGCAACGCTGCCGGAGGCGCCCGGCACAGACCACCTAAGCTACGTTAGAAGTTTGAGGTGGAAAGACAAGCACGCAGCCCCAGTCTCTGTGCCTCTGTGCGAGCAGTGCCATGGGCAGATGAGGCTGAGCAACAGCTTTCCAGGCTAGCTCTTTCTGCCTGCCAGCTATCTGCAGACGTTCGCATTTTCGGAGCAGGGCTGCCGGAGGCGCCCGGCACAGACCACCTAAGCTACGTTTGAAGTTTGAGGGGGCAAGACAAGCACGCAGCCCCAGTCTCTGTGCCTCTGTGCGACCAGTGCCATGGGCAGATGAGGCTGAGCAACAGCTTTCCAGGCTAGCTCTTTCTGCCTGCCAGCTATCTGCAGACGTTCGCATTTTCGGAGCAGCGCTGCCGGAGGCGCCCGGCACAGACCACCTAAGCTACGTTTGAAGTTTCAGGGGGCAAGACAAGCAAGCAGCCCCAGTCTCTGTGCCTCTGTGCGAGCAGTGCCATGGGCAGATGAGGCTGAGCAACAGCTTTCCAGGCTAGCGCTTTCTGCCTGCCAGCTATCTGCAGACGTTCGCATTTTCGGAGCAGCGCTGCCAGAGGCGCCCGGCACAGACCACCTAAGCTACGTTTGAAGTTTCAGGGGGCAAGACAAGCACGCAGCCCCAGTCTCTGTGCCTCTGTGCGAGCAGTGCCATGGGCAGATGAGGCTGAGCAACAGCTTTCCAGGCTAGCTCTTTCTGCCTGCCAGCTATCTGCAGACGTTCGCATTTTCGGAGCAGGTCTGCCGGACGCGCCCGGCACAGACCACCTAAGCTACGTTTGAAGTTTGAGGGGACAAGACAAGCAAGCAGCCCCAGTCTCTGTGCCTCTGTGCGACCAGTGCCATGGGCAGATGAGGCTGAGCAACAGCTTTCCAGGCTAGCTCTTTCTGCCTGCCAGCTATCTGCAGACGTTCGCATTTTTGGAGCAGCGCTGCCGGAGGCGCCCGGCACAGACCACCTAAGCTACGTTTGAAGTTTCAGGGGGCAAGACAAGCACGCAGCCCCAGTCTCTGTGCCTCTGTGCGACCAGTGCCATGGGCAGATGAGGCTGAGCAACAGCTTTCCAGGCTAGCTCTTTCTGCCTGCCAGCTATCTGCAGACGTTCGCATTTTCGGAGCAGCGCTGCCGGAGGCGCCCGGCACAGACCACCTGAGCTACGTTTGAAGTTTGAGGGGGCAAGACAAGCACGCAGCCCCAGTCTCTGTGCCTCTGTGCGAGCAGTGCCATGGGCAGATGAGGCTGAGCAACAGCTTTCCAGGCTAGCTCTTTCTGCCTGCCAGCTATCTGCAGACGTTCGCATTTTCGGAGCAGCGCTGCCGGAGGCGCCCGGCACAGACCACCTAAGGTACGTTTGAAGTTTCAGGGGGCAAGACAAGCACGCAGCCCCAGTCTCTGTGCCTCTGTGCGAGCAGTGCCATGGGCAGATGAGGCTGAGCAACAGCTTTCCAGGCTAGCTCTTTCTGCCTGCCAGCTATCTGCAGACGTTCGCATTTTCGGAGCAGGGCTGCCGGAGGCGCCCGGCACAGACCACCTAAGCTACGTTTGAAGTTTGAGGGGGCAAGACAAGCACGCAGCCCCAGTCTCTGTGCCTCTGTGCGAGCAGTGCCATGGGCAGATGAGGCTGAGCAACAGCTTTCCAGGCTAGCTCTTTCTGCCTGCCAGCTATCTGCAGACGTTCGCATTTTCGGAGCAGCGCTGCCGGAGGCGCCCGGCACAGACCACCTAAGCTACGTTTGAAGTTTGAGGGGGCAAGACAAGCACGCAGCCCCAGTCTCTGTGCCTCTGTGCGAGCAGTGCCATGGGCAGATGAGGCTGAGCAACAGCTTTCCAGGCTAGCTCTTTCTGCCTGCCATCTATCTGCAGACGTTCGCATTTTCGGAGCAGCGCTGCCGGAGGCGCCCGGCACAGACCACCTAAGCTACGTTTGAAGTTTGAGAGGGCAAGACAAGCACGCAGCCCCAGTCTCTGTGCCTCTGTGCGAGCAGTGCCATGGGCAGATGAGGCTGAGGAACAGCTTTCCAGGCTAGCTCTTTCTGCCTGCCAGCTATCTGCAGACGTTCGCATTTTCAGAGCAGCGCTGCCGGAGGCGCCCGGCACAGACCACCTATGCTACGTTTGAAGTTTGAGGGGGCAAGACAAGCACGCAGCCCCAGTCTCTGTGCCTCTGTGCGAGCAGTGCCATGGGCAGATGAGGCTGAGCAACAGCTTTCCAGGCTAGCTCTTTCTGCCTGCCAGCTATCTGCAGACGTTCGCATTTTCGGAGCAGCGCTGCCGGAGGCACCCGGCACAGACCACCTAAGCTACGTTTGAAGTTTCAGGGGGCAAGACAAGCACGCAGCCCCAGTCTCTGTGCCTCTGTGCGAGCAGTGCCATGGGCAGATGAGGCTGAGCAACAGCTTTCCAGGCTAGCTCTTTCTGCCTGCCAGCTATCTGCAGACGTTCGCATTTTCAGAGCAGCGCTGCCGGAGGCGCCCGGCACAGACCACCTAAGCTACGTTTGAAGTTTCAGGGGGCAAGACAAGCACGCAGCCCCAGTCTCTGTGCCTCTGTGCGAGCAGTGCCATGGGCAGATGAGGCTGAGCAACAGCTTTCCAGGCTAGCTCTTTCTGCCTGCCAGCTATCTGCAGACGTTCGCATTTTCAGAGCAGCACTGCCGGAGGCGCCCGGCACAGATCACCTAAGCTACGTTTGAAGTTTGAGGGGGCAAGACAAGCACGCAGCCCCAGTCTCTGTGCCTCTGTGCGAGCAGTGCCATGGGCAGATGAGGAGAGCAACAGCTTTCCAGGCTAGCTCTTTCTGCCTGCCAGCTATCTGCAGACGTTCGCATTTTCAGAGCAGCGCTGCCGGAGGCGCCCGGCACAGACCACCTAAGCTACGTTTGAAGTTTGAGGTGGAAAGACAAGCAAGCAGCCCCACTCTCTGTGCCTCTGTGCGAGCAGTGCCATGGGCAGATGAGGCTGAGCAACAGCTTTCCAGGCTAGCTCTTTCTGCCTGCCAGCTATCTGCAGACGTTCGCATTTTCGGAGCAGGTCTGCCGGAGGCGCCCGGCACAGACCACCTAAGCTACGTTTGAAGTTTCAGGGGGCAAGACAAGCACGCAGCCCCAGTCTCTGTGCCTCTGTGTGAGCAGTGCCATGGGCAGATGAGGCTGAGCAACAGCTTTCCAGGCTAGCTCTTTCTGCCTGCCATCTATCTGCAGACGTTCGCATTTTCAGAGCAGCGCTGCCGGAGGTGCCCGGCACAGACCACCTAAGCTACGTTTGAAGTTTGAGGGGGCAAGACAAGCAAGCAGCCCCAGTCTCTGTGCCTCTGTGCGAGCAGTGCCATGGGCAGATGAGGCTGAGCAACAGCTTTCCAGGCTAGCTCTTTCTGCCTGCCATCTATCTGCAGACGTTCGCATTTTCGGAGCAGCGCTGCCGGAGGCGCCCGGCACAGACCACCTAAGCTACGTTTGAAGTTTGAGGGGGCAAGACAAGCACGCAGCCCCAGTCTCTGTGCCTCTGTGCGAGCAGTGCCATGGGCAGATGAGGCTGAGCAACAGCTTTCCAGGCTAGCTCTTTCTGCCTGCCAGCTATCTGCAGACGTTCGCATTTTCAGAGCAGCGCTGCCGGAGGCGCCCGGCACAGACCACCTATGCTACGTTTGAAGTTTGAGGGGGCAAGACAAGCAAGCAGCCCCAGTCTCTGTGCCTCTGTGCGAGCAGTGCCATGGGCAGATGAGGCTGAGCAACAGCTTTCCAGGCTAGCTCTTTCTGCCTGCCAGCT
The DNA here is from genome assembly GCF_030867145.1 of Opisthocomus hoazin. Lineage (NCBI taxonomy): Eukaryota > Metazoa > Chordata > Aves > Opisthocomiformes > Opisthocomidae > Opisthocomus > Opisthocomus hoazin. Next base: position 155,137 of record NW_027448955.1, read on the forward strand.
ATCTGCAGACGTTCGCATTTTCAGAGCAACGCTGCCGGAGGCGCCCGGCACAGACCACCTAAGCTACGTTTGAAGTTTCAGGGGGCAAGACAAGCACGCAGCCCCAGTCTCTGTGCCTCTGTGCGAGCAGTGCCATGGGCAGATGAGGCTGAGCAACAGCTTTCCAGGCTAGCTCTTTCTGCCTGCCAGCTATCTGCAGACGTTCGCATTTTCAGAGCAGCGCTGCCGGAGGCGCCCGGCACAGACCACCTATGCTACGTTTGAAGTTTGAGGGGGCAAGACAAGCAAGCAGCCCCAGTCTCTGTGCCTCTGTGCGAGCAGTGCCATGGGCAGATGAGGCTGAGCAACAGCTTTCCAGGCTAGCTCTTTCTGCCTGCCAGCTATCTGCAGACGTTCGCATTTTCGGAGCAGCGCTGCCGGAGGCGCCCGGCACAGACCACCTAAGTTACGTTTGAAGTTTGAGGGGGCAAGACAAGCACGCAGCCCCAGTCTCTGTGCCTCTGTGCGAGCAGTGCCATGGGCAGATGAGGCTGAGCAACAGCTTTCCAGGCTAGCTCTTTCTGCCTGCCAGCTATCTGCAGACGTTCGCATTTTCAGAGCAGCGCTGCCGGAGGCGCCCGGCACAGACCACCTAAGCTACGTTTGAAGTTTCAGGGGGCAAGACAAACACGCAGCCCCAGTCTCTGTGCCTCTGTGCGACCAGTGCCATGGGCAGATGAGGCTGAGCAACAGCTTTCCAGGCTAGCTCTTTCTGCCTGCCAGCTATCTGCAGACGTTCGCATTTTCAGAGCAGCGCTGCCGGAGGCGCCCGGCACAGACCACCTAAGCTACGTTTGAAGTTTCAGGGGACAAGACAAGCAAGCAGCCCCAGTCTCTGTGCCTCTGTGCGAGCAGTGCCATGGGCAGATGAGGCTGAGCAACAGCTTTCCAGGCTAGCTCTTTCTGCCTGCCAGCTATCTGCAGACGTTCGCATTTTCGGAGCAGCGCTGCCGGAGGCGCCCGGCACAGACCACCTAAGCTACGTTTGAAGTTTGAGGGGGCAAGACAAGCAAGCAGCCCCAGTCTCTGTGCCTCTGTGCGAGCAGTGCCATGGGCAGATGAGGCTGAGCAACAGCTTTCCAGGCTAGCTCTTTCTGCCTGCCAGCTATCTGCAGACGTTCGCATTTTCAGAGCAACGCTGCCGGAGGCGCCCGGCACAGACCACCTAAGCTACGTTTGAAGTTTCAGGGGGCAAGACAAGCACGCAGCCCCAGTCTCTGTGCCTCTGTGCGAGCAGTGCCATGGGCAGATGAGGCTGAGCAACAGCTTTCCAGGCTAGCTCTTTCTGCCTGCCAGCTATCTGCAGACGTTCGCATTTTCGGAGCAGCGCTGCCGGAGGCGCCCGGCACAGACCACCTAAGCTACGTTTGAAGTTTGAGGGGGCAAGACAAGCACGCAGCCCCAGTCTCTGTGCCTCTGTGCGAGCAGTGCCATGGGCAGATGAGGCTGAGCAACAGCTTTCCAGGCTAGCTCTTTCTGCCTGCCAGCTATCTGCAGACGTTCGCATTTTCGGAGCAGCGCTGCCGGAGGCGCCCGGCACAGACCACCTAAGCTACGTTTGAAGTTTGAGGGGACAAGACAAGCAAGCAGCCCCAGTCTCTGTGCCTCTGTGCGAGCAGTGCCATGGGCAGATGAGGCTGAGCAACAGCTTTCCAGGCTAGCTCTTTCTGCCTGCCAGCTATCTGCAGACGTTCGCATTTTCAGAGCAGCGCTGCCGGAGGCGCCCGGCACAGACCACCTAAGATACGTTTGAAGTTTGAGGGGGCAAGACAAGCAAGCAGCCCCAGTCTCTGTGCCTCTGTGCGAGCAGTGCCATGGGCAGATGAGGCTGAGCAACAGCTTTCCAGGCTAGCTCTTTCTGCCTGCCAGCTATCTGCAGACGTTCGCATTTTCAGAGCAGCGCTGAAGGAGGCGCCCGGCACAGACCACCTAAGCTACGTTTGAAGTTTCAGGGGGCAAGACAAGCACGCAGCCCCAGTCTCTGTGCCTCTGTGCGAGCAGTGCCATGGGCAGATGAGGCTGAGCAACAGCTTTCCAGGCTAGCTATTTCTGCCTGCCAGCTATCTGCAGATGTTCGCATTTTCAGAGCAGCGCTGCCGGAGGCGCCCGGCACAGACCACGTAAGCTACGTTTGAAGTTTCAGGGGGAAAGAAAAGCAAGCAGCCCCAGTCTCTGTGCCTCTGTGCGAGCAGTGCCATGGGCAGATGAGGCTGAGCAACAGCTTTCCAGGCTAGCTCTTTCTGCCTGCCAGCTATCTGCAGACGTTCGCATTTTCAGAGCAGCGCTGCCGGAGGCGCCCGGCACAGACCACCTAAGCTACGTTTGAAGTTTCAGGGGGCAAGACAAGCACGCAGCCCCAGTCTCTGTGCCTCTGTGCGAGCAGTGCCATGGGCAGATGAGGCTGAGCAACAGCTTTCCAGGCTAGCTCTTTCTGCCTGCCAGCTATCTGCAGACGTTCGCATTTTCAGAGCAGCGCTGCCGGAGGCGCCCGGCACAGACCACCTAAGCTACGTTTGAAGTTTCAGGGGGCAAGACAAGCACGCAGCCCCAGTCTCTGTGCCTCTGTGCGAGCAGTGCCATGGGCAGATGAGGCTGAGCAACAGCTTTCCAGGCTAGCTCTTTCTGCCTGCCAGCTATCTGCAGACGTTCGCATTTTCGGAGCAGCGCTGCCGGAGGCGCCCGGCACAGACCACCTAAGCTACTTTTGAAGTTTGAGGGAACAAGACAAGCAAGCAGCCCCAGTCTCTGTGCCTCTGTGCGAGCAGTGCCATGGGCAGATGAGGCTGAGCAACAGCTTTCCAGGCTAGCTCTTTCTGCCTGCCAGCTATCTGCAGACGTTCGCATTTTCAGAGCAGCGCTGCCGGAGGCGCCCGGCACAGACCACCTAAGCTACGTTTGAAGTTTGAGGGGGCAAGACAAGCACGCAGCCCCAGTCTCTGTGCCTCTGTGCGAGCAGTGCCATGGGCAGATGAGACTGAGCAACAGCTTTCCAGGCTAGCTCTTTCTGCCTGCCAGCTATCTGCAGACGTTCGCATTTTCAGAGCAGCGCTGCCGAAGGCGCCCGGCACAGACCACCTAAGCTACGTTTGAAGTTTCAGGGGGCAAGACAAGCACGCAGCCCCAGTCTCTGTGCCTCTGTGCGAGCAGTGCCATGGGCAGATGAGGCTGAGCAACAGCTTTCCAGGCTAGCTCTTTCTGCCTGCCAGCTAACTGCAGACGTTCACATTTTCAGAGCAGCACTGCCGGAGGCGCCCGGCACAGATCGCCTAAGCTACGTTTGAAGTTTGAGGTGGAAAGACAAGCACGCAGCCCCAGTCTCTGTGCCTCTGTGCGAGCAGTGCCATGGTCAGATGAGGCTGAGCAACAGCTTTCCAGGCTAGCTCTTTCTGCCTGCCAGCTATCTGCAGACGTTCGCATTTTCAGAGCAGCGCTGCCGGAGGCGCCCGGCACAGACCACCTAAGCTACGTTTGAAGTTTCAGGGGACAAGACAAGCAAGCAGCCCCAGTCTCTGTGCCTCTGTGCGAGCAGTGCCATGGGCAGATGAGGCTGAGCAACAGCTTTCCAGGCTAGCTCTTTCTGCCTGCCAGCTATCTGCAGACGTTCGCATTTTCGGAGCAGGTCTGCCGGAGGCGCCCGGCACAGACCACCTAAGCTACGTTTGAAGTTTCAGGGGACAAGACAAGCAAGCAGCCCCAGTCTCTGTGCCTCTGTGCGAGCAGTGCCATGGGCAGATGAGGCTGAGCAACAGCTTTCCAGGCTAGCTCTTTCTGCCTGCCAGCTATCTGCAGACGTTCGCATTTTCGGAGCAGCGCTGCCGGAGGCGCCCGGCACAGACCACCTAAGCTACGTTTGAAGTTTCAGGGGGCAAGACAAGCACACAGCCCCAGTCTCTGTGCCTCTGTGCGAGCAGTGCCATGGGCAGATGAGGCTGAGCAACAGCTTTCCAGGCTAGCTCTTTCTGCCTGCCAGCTATCTGCAGACGTTCGCATTTTCAGAGCAGCGCTGCCGGAGGCGCCCGGCACAGACCACCTAAGCTACGTTTGAAGTTTGAGGGAACAAGACAAGCAAGCAGCCCCAGTCTCTGTGCCTCTGTGCGAGCAGTGCCATGGGCAGATGAGGCTGAGCAACAGCTTTCCAGGCTAGCTCTTTCTGCCTGCCAGCTATCTGCAGACGTTCGCATTTTCGGAGCAGCGCTGCCGGAGGCGCCCGGCACAGACCACCTAAGCTACGTTTGAAGTTTGAGGGGGCAAGACAAGCCAGCAGCCCCAGTCTCTGTGCCTCTGTGCGAGCAGTGCCATGGGCAGATGAGGCTGAGCAACAGCTTTCCAGGCTAGCTCTTTCTGCCTGCCATCTATCTGCAGACGTTCGCATTTTCGGAGCAGCGCTGCCGGAGGCGCCCGGCACAGACCACCTAAGCTACGTTTGAAGTTTCAGGGGGCAAGACAAGCACGCAGCCCCAGTCTCTGTGCCTCTGTGCGAGCAGTGCCATGGGCAGATGAGGCTGAGCAACAGCTTTCCAGGCTAGCTCTTTCTGCCTGCCAGCTATCTGCAGACGTTCGCATTTTCGGAGCAGGGCTGCCGGAGGCGCCCGGCACAGACCACCTAAGCTACGTTTGAAGTTTGAGGGGGCAAGACAAGCACGCAGCCCCAGTCTCTGTGCCTCTGTGCGACCAGTGCCATGGGCAGATGAGGCTGAGCAACAGCTTTCCAGGCTAGCTCTTTCTGCCTGCCAGCTATCTGCAGACGTTCGCATTTTCGGAGCAGCGCTGCCGGAGGCGCCCGGCACAGACCACCTAAGCTACGTTTGAAGTTTGAGGTGGAAAGACAAGCACGCAGCCCCAGTCTCTGTGCCTCTGTGCGAGCAGTGCCATGGGCAGATGAGGCTGAGCAACAGCTTTCCAGGCTAGCTCTTTCTGCCTGCCAGCTATCTGCAGACGTTCGCATTTTCGGAGCAGGGCTGCCGGAGGCGCCCGGCACAGACCACCTAAGCTACGTTTGAAGTTTGAGGGGGCAAGACAAGCACGCAGCCCCAGTCTCTGTGCCTCTGTGCGACCAGTGCCATGGGCAGATGAGGCTGAGCAACAGCTTTCCAGGCTAGCTCTTTCTGCCTGCCAGCTATCTGCAGACGTTCGCATTTTCGGAGCAGCGCTGCCGGAGGCGCCCGGCACAGACCACCTAAGATACGTTTGAAGTTTCAGGGGGCAAGACAAGCAAGCAGCCCCAGTCTCTGTGCCTCTGTGCGAGCAGTGCCATGGGCAGATGAGGCTGAGCAACAGCTTTCCAGGCTAGCTCTTTCTGCCTGCCAGCTATCTGCAGACGTTCGCATTTTCGGAGCAGCGCTGCCGGAGGCGCCCGGCACAGACCACCTAAGCTACGTTTGAAGTTTGAGGGGGCAAGACAAGCACGCAGCCCCAGTCTCTGTGCCTCTGTGCGAGCAGTGCCATGGGCAGATGAGGCTGAGCAACAGCTTTCCAGGCTAGCTCTTTCTGCCTGCCAGCTATCTGCAGACGTTCGCATTTTCAGAGCAACGCTGCCGGAGGCGCCCGGCACAGACCACCTAAGCTACGTTTGAAGTTTCAGGGGACAAGACAAGCAAGCAGCCCCAGTCTCTGTGCCTCTGTGCGACCAGTGCCATGGGCAGATGAGGCTGAGCAACAGCTTTCCAGGCTAGCTCTTTCTGCCTGCCAGCTATCTGCAGACGTTCGCATTTTCAGAGCAACGCTGCCGGAGGCGCCCGGCACAGACCACCTAAGCTACGTTAGAAGTTTGAGGTGGAAAGACAAGCAAGCAGCCCCATTCTCTGTGCCTCTGTGCGAGCAGTGCCATGGGCAGATGAGGCTGAGCAACAGCTTTCCAGGCTAGCTCTTTCTGCCTGCCAGCTATCTGCAGACGTTCGCATTTTCGGAGCAGCGCTGCCGGAGGCGCCCGGCACAGACCACCTAAGGTACGTTTGAAGTTTCAGGGGGCAAGACAAGCACGCAGCCCCAGTCTCTGTGCCTCTGTGCGAGCAGTGCCATGGGCAGATGAGGCTGAGCAACAGCTTTCCAGGCTAGCTCTTTCTGCCTGCCAGCTATCTGCAGACGTTCGCATTTTCGGAGCAGGTCTGCCGGAGGCGCCCGGCACAGACCACCTAAGCTACGTTTGAAGTTTCAGGGGACAAGACAAGCAAGCAGCCCCAGTCTCTGTGCCTCTGTGCGACCAGTGCCATGGGCAGATGAGGCTGAGCAACAGCTTTCCAGGCTAGCTCTTTCTGCCTGGCAGCTATCTGCAGACGTTCGCATTTTCAGAGCAACGCTGCCGGAGGCGCCCGGCACAGACCACCTAAGCTACGTTAGAAGTTTGAGGTGGAAAGACAAGCACGCAGCCCCAGTCTCTGTGCCTCTGTGCGAGCAGTGCCATGGGCAGATGAGGCTGAGCAACAGCTTTCCAGGCTAGCTCTTTCTGCCTGCCAGCTATCTGCAGACGTTCGCATTTTCGGAGCAGCGCTGCCGGAGGCGCCCGGCACAGACCACCTAAGCTACGTTTGAAGTTTGAGGGGGCAAGACAAGCACGCAGCCCCAGTCTCTGTGCCTCTGTGCGAGCAGTGCCATGGGCAGATGAGGCTGAGCAACAGCTTTCCAGGCTAGCTCTTTCTGCCTGCCATCTATCTGCAGACGTTCGCATTTTCGGAGCAGCGCTGCCGGAGACGCCCGGCACAGACCACCTAAGCTACGTTTGAAGTTTCAGGGGGCAAGACAAGCACGCAGCCCCAGTCTCTGTGCCTCTGTGCGAGCAGTGCCATGGGCAGATGAGGCTGAGCAACAGCTTTCCAGGCTAGCTCTTTCTGCCTGCCAGCTATCTGCAGACGTTCGCATTTTCAGAGCAACGCTGCCGGAGGCGCCCGGCACAGACCACCTAAGCTACGTTAGAAGTTTGAGGTGGAAAGACAAGCACGCAGCCCCAGTCTCTGTGCCTCTGTGCGAGCAGTGCCATGGGCAGATGAGGCTGAGCAACAGCTTTCCAGGCTAGCTCTTTCTGCCTGCCAGCTATCTGCAGACGTTCGCATTTTTGGAGCAGCGCTGCCGGAGGCGCCCGGCACAGACCACCTAAGCTACGTTTGAAGTTTGAGGGGGCAAGACAAGCAAGCAGCCCCAGTCTCTGTGCCTCTGTGCGAGCAGTGCCATGGGCAGATGAGGCTGAGCAACAGCTTTCCAGGCTAGCTCTTTCTGCCTGCCAGCTATCTGCAGACGTTCGCATTTTCAGAGCAGCGCTGCTGGAGGCGCCCGGCACAGACCACCTAAGCTACGTTTGAAGTTTGAGGGGGCAAGACAAGCAAGCAGCCCCAGTCTCTGTGCCTCTGTGCGAGCAGTGCCATGGGCAGATGAGGCTGAGCAACAGCTTTCCAGGCTAGCTCTTTCTGCCTGCCAGCTATCTGCAGACGTTCGCATTTTCGGAGCAGCGCTGCCGGAGGCACCCGGCACAGACCACCTAAGCTACGTTTGAAGTTTGAGGGGGCAAGACAAGCAAGCAGCCCCAGTCTCTGTGCCTCTGTGCGAGCAGTGCCATGGGCAGATGAGGCTGAGCAACAGCTTTCCAGGCTAGCTCTTTCTGCCTGCCAGCTATCTGCAGACGTTCGCATTTTCGGAGCAGCGCTGCCGGAGGCGCCCGGCACAGACCACCTAAGCTACGTTTGAAGTTTCATTGGGCAAGACAAGCAAGCAGCCCCAGTCTCTGTGCCTCTGTGCGAGCAGTGCCATGGGCAGATGAGGCTGAGCAACAGCTTTCCAGGCTAGCCCTTTCTGCCTGCCAGCTATCTGCAGACGTTCGCATTTTCAGAGCAGCGCTGCCGGAGGCGCCCGGCACAGACCACCTAAGCTACGTTTGAAGTTTGAGGGGGCAAGACAAGCAAGCAGCCCCAGTCTCTGTGCCTCTGTGCGACCAGTGCCATGGGCAGATGAGGCTGAGCAACAGCTTTCCAGGCTAGCTCTTTCTGCCTGCCAGCTATCTGCAGACGTTCGCATTTTCGGAGCAGCGCTGCCGGAGGCGCCCGGCACAGACCACCTAAGCTACGTTTGAAGTTTGAGGGGGCAAGACAAGCACGCAGCCCCAGTCTCTGTGCCTCTGTGCGAGCAGTGCCATGGGCAGATGAGGCTGAGCAACAGCTTTCCAGGCTAGCTCTTTCTGCCTGCCAGCTATCTGCAGACGTTCGCATTTTCAGAGCAGGGCTGCCGGAGGCGCCCGGCACAGACCACCTAAGCTACGTTTGAAGTTTCAGGGGGCAAGACAAGCAAGCAGCCCCAGTCTCTGTGCCTCTGTGCGACCAGTGCCATGGGCAGATGAGGCTGAGCAACAGCTTTCCAGGCTAGCTCTTTCTGCCTGCCAGCTATCTGCAGACGTTCGCATTTTCAGAGCAGCGCTGCCGGAGGCGCCCGGCACAGACCACCTAAGCTACGTTTGAAGTTTGAAGGGACAAGACAAGCAAGCAGCCCCAGTCTCTGTGCCTCTGTGCGAGCAGTGCCATGGGCAGATGAGGCTGAGCAACAGCTTTCCAGGCTAGCTCTTTCTGCCTGCCATCTATCTGCAGACGTTCGCATTTTCAGAGCAGCGCTGCCGGAGGCGCCCGGCACAGACCACCTAAGCTACGTTTGAAGTTTGAGGGGGCAAGACAAGCACGCAGCCCCAGTCTCTGTGCCTCTGTGCGAGCAGTGCCATGGGCAGATGAGGCTGAGCAACAGCTTTCCAGGCTAGCTCTTTCTTCCTGCCAGCTATCTGCAGACGTTCGCATTTTTGGAGCAGCGCTGCCGGAGGCGCCCGGCACAGACCACCTAAGCTACGTTTGAAGTTTGAGGGGACAAGACAAGCAAGCAGCCCCAGTCTCTGTGCCTCTGTGCGAGCAGTGCCATGGGCAGATGAGGCTGAGCAACAGCTTTCCAGGCTAGCTCTTTCTGCCTGCCAGCTATCTGCAGACGTTCGCATTTTCGGAGCAGCGCTGCCGGAGGCGCCCGGCACAGACCACCTAAGCTACGTTTGAAGTTTCAGGGGGCAAGACAAGCACGCAGCCCCAGTCTCTGTGCCTCTGTGTGAGCAGTGCCATGGGCAGATGAGGCTGAGCAACAGCTTTCCAGGCTAGCTCTTTCTGCCTGCCATCTATCTGCAGACGTTCGCATTTTCAGAGCAGCGCTGCCGGAGGCGCCCGGCACAGACCACCTAAGCTACGTTTGAAGTTTGAGGGGACAAGACAAGCAAGCAGCCCCAGTCTCTGTGCCTCTGTGCGAGCAGTGCCATGGGCAGATGAGGCTGAGCAACAGCTTTCCAGGCTAGCTCTTTCTGCCTGCCATCTATCTGCAGACGTTCGCATTTTCGGAGCAGCGCTGCCGGAGGCGCCCGGCACAGACCACCTAAGCTACGTTTGAAGTTTGAGAGGGCAAGACAAGCACGCAGCCCCAGTCTCTGTGCCTCTGTGCGAGCAGTGCCATGGGCAGATGAGGCTGAGCAACAGCTTTCCAGGCTAGCTCTTTCTGCCTGCCAGCTATCTGCAGACGTTCGCATTTTCAGAGCAGCGCTGCCGGAGGCGCCCGGCACAGACCACCTAAGCTACGTTTGAAGTTTCAGGGGGCAAGACAAGCCAGCAGCCCCAGTCTCTGTGCCTCTGTGCGAGCAGTGCCATGGGCAGATGAGGCTGAGCAACAGCTTTCCAGGCTAGCTCTTTCTGGCTGCCAGCTATCTGCAGACGTTCGCATTTTCAGAGCAGCGCTGCCGGAGGCGCCCGGCACAGACCACCTAAGCTACGTTTGAAGTTTGAGGGGGCAAGACAAGCACGCAGCCCCAGTCTCTGTGCCTCTGTGCGACCAGTGCCATGGGCAGATGAGGCTGAGCAACAGCTTTCCAGGCTAGCTCTTTCTGCCTGCCAGCTATCTGCAGACGTTCGCATTTTCGGAGCAGCGCTGCCGGAGGCGCCCGGCACAGACCACCTAAGCTACGTTTGAAGTTTGAGGGGACAAGACAAGCAAGCAGCCCCAGTCTCTGTGCCTCTGTGCGAGCAGTGCCATGGGCAGATGAGGCTGAGCAACAGCTTTCCAGGCTAGCTCTTTCTGCCTGCCAGCTATCTGCAGACGTTCGCATTTTTGGAGCAGCGCTGCCGGAGGCGCCCGGCACAGACCACCTAAGCTACGTCTGAAGTTTGAGGGGGCAAGACAAGCACGCAGCCCCAGTCTCTGTGCCTCTGTGCGACCAGTGCCATGGGCAGATGAGGCTGAGCAACAGCTTTCCAGGCTAGCTCTTTCTGCCTGCCAGCTATCTGCAGACGTTCGCATTTTCAGAGCAACGCTGCCGGAGGCGCCCGGCACAGACCACCTAAGCTACGTTTGAAGTTTCAGGGGGCAAGACAAGCACGCAGCCCCAGTCTCTGTGCCTCTGTGCGAGCAGTGCCATGGGCAGATGAGGCTGAGCAACAGCTTTCCAGGCTAGCTCTTTCTGCCTGCCAGCTATCTGCAGACGTTCGCATTTTCGGAGCAGCGCTGCCGGAGGCGCCCGGCACAGACCACCTAAGCTACGTTTGAAGTTTGAGGGGGCAAGACAAGCACGCAGCCCCAGTCTCTGTGCCTCTGTGCGAGCAGTGCCATGGGCAGATGAGGCTGAGCAACAGCTTTCCAGGCTAGCTCTTTCTGCCTGCCATCTGTCTGCAGACGTTCGCATTTTCGGAGCAGCGCTGCCGGAGGCGCCCGGCACAGACCACCTAAGTTACGTTTGAAGTTTGAGGGGACAAGACAAGCACGCAGCCCCAGTCTCTGTGCCTCTGTGCGAGCAGTGCCATGGGCAGATGAGGCTGAGCAACAGCTTTCCAGGCTAGCTCTTTCTGCCTGCCATCTATCTGCAGACGTTCGCATTTTTGGAGCAGGTCTGCCGGAGGCGCCCGGCACAGACCACCTAAGCTACGTTTGAAGTTTGAGGGGGCAAGACAAGCAAGCAGCCCCAGTCTCTGTGCCTCTGTGCGAGCAGTGCCATGGGCAGATGAGGCTGAGCAACAGCTTTCCAGGCTAGCTCTTTCTGCCTGCCATCTATCTGCAGACGTTCGCATTTTCGGAGCAGCGCTGCCGGAGGCGCCCGGCACAGACCACCTAAGCTACGTTTGAAGTTTGAGAGGGCAAGACAAGCACGCAGCCCCAGTCTCTGTGCCTCTGTGCGAGCAGTGCCATGGGCAGATGAGGCTGAGCAACAGCTTTCCAGGCTAGCTCTTTCTGCCTGCCAGCTATCTGCAGACGTTCGCATTTTCAGAGCAGCGCTGCCGGAGGCGCCCGGCACAGACCACCTAAGCTACGTTTGAAGTTTCAGGGGGCAAGACAAGCCAGCAGCCCCAGTCTCTGTGCCTCTGTGCGAGCAGTGCCATGGGCAGATGAGGCTGAGCAACAGCTTTCCAGGCTAGCTCTTTCTGCCTGCCAGCTATCTGCAGACGTTCGCATTTTCAGAGCAGCGCTGCCGGAGGCGCCCGGCACAGACCACCTAAGCTACGTTTGAAGTTTGAGGGGACAAGACAAGCAAGCAGCCCCAGTCTCTGTGCCTCTGTGCGAGCAGTGCCATGGGCAGATGAGGCTGAGCAACAGCTTTCCAGGCTAGCTCTTTCTGCCTGCCAGCTATCTGCAGACGTTCGCATTTTTGGAGCAGCGCTGCCGGAGGCGCCCGGCACAGACCACCTAAGCTACGTCTGAAGTTTGAGGGGGCAAGACAAGCACGCAGCCCCAGTCTCTGTGCCTCTGTGCGACCAGTGCCATGGGCAGATGAGGCTGAGCAACAGCTTTCCAGGCTAGCTCTTTCTGCCTGCCAGCTATCTGCAGACGTTCGCATTTTCAGAGCAACGCTGCCGGAGGCGCCCGGCACAGACCACCTAAGCTACGTTTGAAGTTTCAGGGGGCAAGACAAGCACGCAGCCCCAGTCTCTGTGCCTCTGTGCGAGCAGTGCCATGGGCAGATGAGGCTGAGCAACAGCTTTCCAGGCTAGCTCTTTCTGCCTGCCAGCTATCTGCAGACGTTCGCATTTTCGGAGCAGCGCTGCCGGAGGCGCCCGGCACAGACCACCTAAGCTACGTTTGAAGTTTGAGGGGGCAAGACAAGCAAGCAGCCCCAGTCTCTGTGCCTCTGTGCGAGCAGTGCCATGGGCAGATGAGGCTGAGCAACAGCCTTCCAGGCTAGCTCTTTCTGCCTGCCAGCTATCTGCAGACGTTCGCAGTTTCGGAGCAGCGCTGCCGGAGGCGCCCGGCACAGACCACCTAAGCTACGTTTGAAGTTTGAGAGGGCAAGACAAGCACGCAGCCCCAGTCTCTGTGCCTCTGTGCGAGCAGTGCCATGGGCAGATGAGGCTGAGCAACAGCTTTCCAGGCTAGCTCTTTCTGCCTGCCAGCTATCTGCAGACGTTCGCATTTTCGGAGCAGCGCTGCCAGAGGCGCCCGGCACAGACCACCTAAGCTACGTTTGAAGTTTGAGGGGGCAAGACAAGCACGCAGCCCCAGTCTCTGTGCCTCTGTGCGAGCAGTGCCATGGGCAGATGAGGCTGAGCAACAGCTTTCCAGGCTAGCTCTTTCTGCCTGCCAGCTATCTGCAGACGTTCGCATTTTCAGAGCAGCGCTGCCGGAGGCGCCCGGCACAGACCACCTAAGCTACGTCTGAAGTTTGAGGGGGCAAGACAAGCACGCAGCCCCAGTCTCTGTGCCTCTGTGCGAGCAGTGCCATGGGCAGATGAGGCTGAGCAACAGCTTTCCAGGCTAGCTCTTTCTGCCTGCCAGCTATCTGCAGACGTTCGCATTTTCAGAGCAAAGCTGCCGGAGGCGCCCGGCACAGACCACCTAAGCTACGTTTGAAGTTTCAGGGGGCAAGACAAGCAAGCAGCCCCAGTCTCTGTGCCTCTGTGCGAGCAGTGCCATGGGCAGATGAGGCTGAGCAACAGCTTTCCAGGCTAGCTCTTTCTGCCTGCCAGCTATCTGCAGACGTTCGCATTTTCGGAGCAGCGCTGCCGGAGGCGCCCGGCACAGACCACCTAAGCTACGTTTGAAGTTTGAGGGGGCAAGACAAGCAAGCAGCCCCAGTCTCTGTGCCTCTGTGCGAGCAGTGCCATGGGCAGATGAGGCTGAGCAACAGCCTTCCAGGCTAGCTCTTTCTGCCTGCCATCTATCTGCAGACGTTCGCATTTTCGGAGCAGCGCTGCCGGAGGCGCCCGGCACCGACCACCTAAGCTACGTTTGAAGTTTGAGGGGGCAAGACAAGCACGCAGCCCCAGTCTCTGTGCCTCTGTGCGACCAGTGCCATGGGCAGATGAGGCTGAGCAACAGCTTTCCAGGCTAGCTCTTTCTGCCTGCCAGCTATCTGCAGACGTTCGCATTTTCGGAGCAGCGCTGCCGGAGGCGCCCGGCACAGACCACCTAAGTTACGTTTGAAGTTTGAGGGGGCAAGACAAGCACGCAGCCCCAGTCTCTGTGCCTCTGTGCGAGCAGTGCCATGGGCAGATGAGGCTGAGCAACAGCTTTCCAGGCTAGCTCTTTCTGCCTGCCATCTATCTGCAGACGTTCGCATTTTCGGAGCAGGTCTGCCGGAGGCGCCCGGCACAGACCACCTAAGCTACGTTTGAAGTTTGAGGGGGCAAGACAAGCACGCAGCCCCAGTCTCTGTGCCTCTGTGCGAGCAGTGCCATGGGCAGATGAGGCTGAGCAACAGCCTTCCAGGCTAGCTCTTTCTGCCTGCCAGCTATCTGCAGACGTTCGCATTTTCGGAGCAGCGCTGCCGGAGGCGCCCGGCACAGACCACCTAAGCTACGTTTGAAGTTTCAGGGGGCAAGACAAGCAAGCAGCCCCAGTCTCTGTGCCTCTGTGCGAGCAGTGCCATGGGCAGATGAGGCTGAGCAACAGCTTTCCAGGCTAGCTCTTTCTGCCTGCCAGCTATCTGCAGACGTTCGCATTTTCGGAGCAGGTCTGACGGAGGCGCCCGGCACAGACCACCTAAGCTACGTTTGAAGTTTCAGGGGACAAGACAAGCAAGCAGCCCCAGTCTCTGTGCCTCTGTGCGAGCAGTGCCATGGGCAGATGAGGCTGAGCAACAGCTTTCCAGGCTAGCTCTTTCTGCCTGCCAGCTATCTGCAGACGTTCGCATTTTCAGAGCAGCGCTGCCGGAGGCGCCCGGCACAGACCACCTAAGCTATGTTTGAAGTTTCAGGGGGCAAGACAAGCAAGCAGCCCCAGTCTCTGTGCCTCTGTGCGACCAGTGCCATGGGCAGATGAGGCTGAGCAACAGCTTTCCAGGCTAGCTCTTTCTGCCTGCCAGCTATCTGCAGACGTTCGCATTTTCAGAGCAGCGCTGCCGGAGGCGCCCGGCACAGACCACCTAAGCTACGTCTGCAGTTTGAGGGGGCAAGACAAGCACGCAGCCCCAGTCTCTGTGCCTCTGTGCGAGCAGTGCCATGGGCAGATGAGGCTGAGCAACAGCTTTCCAGGCTAGCTCTTTCTGCCTGCCAGCTATCTGCAGACGTTCGCATTTTCAGAGCAACGCTGCCGGAGGCGCCCGGCACAGACCACCTAAGCTACGTTTGAAGTTTGAGGGGGCAAGACAAGCACGCAGCCCCAGTCTCTGTGCCTCTGTGCGAGCAGTGCCATGGGCAGATGAGGCTGAGCAACAGCTTTCCAGGCTAGCTCTTTCTGGCTGCCAGCTATCTGCAGACGTTCGCATTTTCAGAGCAGCGCTGCCGGAGGCGCCCGGCACAGACCACCTAAGCTACGTTTGAAGTTTGAGGGGGCAAGACAAGCAAGCAGCCCCAGTCTCTGTGCCTCTGTGCGAGCAGTGCCATGGGCAGATGAGGCTGAGCAACAGCCTTCCAGGCTAGCTCTTTCTGCCTGCCATCTATCTGCAGACGTTCGCATTTTCGGAGCAGCGCTGCCGGAGGCGCCCGGCACAGACCACCTAAGCTACGTTTGAAGTTTGAGGGGGCAAGACAAGCACGCAGCCCCAGTCTCTGTGCCTCTGTGCGACCAGTGCCATGGGCAGATGAGGCTGAGCAACAGCTTTCCAGGCTAGCTCTTTCTGCCTGCCAGCTATCTGCAGACGTTCGCATTTTCGGAGCAGCGCTGCCGGAGGCGCCCGGCACAGACCACCTAAGTTACGTTTGAAGTTTGAGGGGGCAAGACAAGCACGCAGCCCCAGTCTCTGTGCCTCTGTGCGAGCAGTGCCATGGGCAGATGAGGCTGAGCAACAGCTTTCCAGGCTAGCTCTTTCTGCCTGCCATCTATCTGCAGACGTTCGCATTTTCGGAGCAGGTCTGCCGGAGGCGCCCGGCACAGACCACCTAAGCTACGTTTGAAGTTTGAGGGGGCAAGACAAGCACGCAGCCCCAGTCTCTGTGCCTCTGTGCGAGCAGTGCCATGGGCAGATGAGGCTGAGCAACAGCCTTCCAGGCTAGCTCTTTCTGCCTGCCATCTATCTGCAGACGTTCGCATTTTCGGAGCAGCGCTGCCGAAGGCGCCCGGCACAGACCACCTAAGCTACGTTTGAAGTTTGAGGGGGCAAGACAAGCAAGCAGCCCCAGTCTCTGTGCCTCTGTGCGACCAGTGCCATGGGCAGATGAGGCTGAGCAACAGCTTTCCGGGCTAGCTCTTTCTGCCTGCCAGCTATCTGCAGACGTTCGCATTTTCGGAGCAGCGCTGCCGGAGGCGCCCGGCACAGACCACCTAAGCTACGTTTGAAGTTTCAGGGGGCAAGACAAGCAAGCAGCCCCAGTCTCTGTGCCTCTGTGCGAGCAGTGCCATGGGCAGATGAGGCTGAGCAACAGCTTTCCAGGCCAGCTCTTTCTGCCTGCCAGCTATCTGCAGACGTTCGCATTTTCGGAGCAGCGCTGCCGGAGGCGCCCGGCACAGACCACCTAAGCTACGTTTGAAGTTTGAGGGGGCAAGACAAGCACGCAGCCCCAGTCTCTGTGCCTCTGTGCGAGCAGTGCCATGGGCAGATGAGGCTGAGCAACAGCTTTCCAGGCTAGCTCTTTCTGCCTGCCAGCTATCTGCAGACGTTCGCATTTTCGGAGCAGCGCTGCCGGAGGCGCCCGGCACAGACCACCTAAGCTACGTTTGAAGTTTCAGGGGGCAAGACAAGCCAGCAGCCCCAGTCTCTGTGCCTCTGTGCGAGCAGTGCCATGGGCAGATGAGGCTGAGCAACAGCTTTCCAGGCTAGCTCTTTCTGCCTGCCAGCTATCTGCAGACGTTCGCATTTTCGGAGCAGCGCTGCCGGAGGGGCCCGGCACAGACCACCTAAGTTACGTTTGAAGTTTGAGGGGGCAAGACAAGCACGCAGCCCCAGTCTCTGTGCCTCTGTGCGAGCAGTGCCATAGGCAGATGAGGCTGAGCAACAGCTTTCCAGGCTAGCTCTTTCTGCCTGCCAGCTATCTGCAGACGTTCGCATTTTCGGAGCAGGTCTGACGGAGGCGCCCGGCACAGACCACCTAAGCTACGTTTGAAGTTTCAGGGGACAAGACAAGCAAGCAGCCCCAGTCTCTGTGCCTCTGTGCGACCAGTGCCATGGGCAGATGAGGCTGAGCAACAGCTTTCCAGGCTAGCTCTTTCTGCCTGCCAGCTATCTGCAGACGTTCGCATTTTCAGAGCAGCGCTGCCGGAGGCGCCCGGCACAGACCACCTAAGCTACGTTTGAAGTTTGAGGGGGCAAGACAAGCACGCAGCCCCAGTCTCTGTGCCTCTGTGCGAGCAGTGCCATGGGCAGATGAGGCTGAGCAACAGCTTTCCAGGCTAGCTCTTTCTGCCTGCCAGCTATCTGCAGACGTTCGCATTTTCAGAGCAGCGCTGCCGGAGGCGCCCGGCACAGACCACCTAAGCTACGTCTGAAGTTTGAGGGGGCAAGACAAGCACGCAGCCCCAGTCTCTGTGCCTCTGTGCGAGCAGTGCCATGGGCAGATGAGGCTGAGCAACAGCTTTCCAGGCTAGCTCTTTCTGCCTGCCAGCTATCTGCAGACGTTCGCATTTTCAGAGCAACGCTGCCGGAGGCGCCCGGCACAGACCACCTAAGCTACGTTTGAAGTTTGAGGGGGCAAGACAAGCACGCAGCCCCAGTCTCTGTGCCTCTGTGCGAGCAGTGCCATGGGCAGATGAGGCTGAGCAACAGCTTTCCAGGCTAGCTCTTTCTGCCTGCCAGCTATCTGCAGACGTTCGCATTTTCGGAGCAGCGCTGCCGGAGGCGCCCGGCACAGACCACCTAAGCTACTTCTGAAGTTTGAGGGGGCAAGACAAGCAAGCAGCCCCAGTCTCTGTGCCTCTGTGCGAGCAGTGCCATGGGCAGATGAGGCTGAGCAACAGCCTTCCAGGCTAGCTCTTTCTGCCTGCCATCTATCTGCAGACGTTCGCATTTTCGGAGCAGCGCTGCTGGAGGCGCCCGGCACAGACCACCTAAGCTACGTTTGAAGTTTGAGGGGGCAAGACAAGCACGCAGCCCCAGTCTCTGTGCCTCTGTGCGACCAGTGCCATGGGCAGATGAGGCTGAGCAACAGCTTTCCAGGCTAGCTCTTTCTGCCTGCCAGCTATCTGCAGACGTTCGCATTTTCGGAGCAGCGCTGCCGGAGGCGCCCGGCACAGACCACCTAAGCTACGTTTGAAGTTTGAGGGGGCAAGACAAGCAAGCAGCCCCAGTCTCTGTGCCTCTGTGCGAGCAGTGCCATGGGCAGATGAGGCTGAGCAACAGCTTTCCAGGCTAGCTCTTTCTGCCTGCCATCTATCTGCAGACGTTCGCATTTTCGGAGCAGGTCTGCCGGAGGCGCCCGGCAAAGACCACCTAAGCTACGTTTGAAGTTTGAGGGGGCAAGACAAGCACGCAGCCCCAGTCTCTGTGCCTCTGTGCGAGCAGTGCCATGGGCAGATGAGGCTGAGCAACAGCCTTCCAGGCTAGCTCTTTCTGCCTGCCATCTATCTGCAGACGTTCGCATTTTCGGAGCAGCACTGCCGAAGGCGCCCGGCACAGACCACCTAAGCTACGTTTGAAGTTTGAGGGGGCAAGACAAGCACGCAGCCCCAGTCTCTGTGCCTCTGTGCGACCAGTGCCATGGGCAGATGAGGCTGAGCAACAGCTTTCCAGGCTAGCTCTTTCTGCCTGCCAGCTATCTGCAGACGTTCGCATTTTCGGAGCAGCGCTGCCGGAGGCGCCCGGCACAGACCACCTAAGCTACGTTTGAAGTTTCAGGGGGCAAGACAAGCAAGCAGCCCCAGTCTCTGTGCCTCTGTGCGAGCAGTGCCATGGGCAGATGAGGCTGAGCAACAGCTTTCCAGGCTAGCTCTTTCTGCCTGCCAGCTATCTGCAGACGTTCGCATTTTCGGAGCAGGTCTGCCGGAGGCGCCCGGCACAGACCACCTAAGCTACGTTTGAAGTTTGAGGGGGCAAGACAAGCACGCAGCCCCAGTCTCTGTGCCTCTGTGCGAGCAGTGCCATGGGCAGATGAGGCTGAGCAACAGCTTTCCAGGCTAGCTCTTTCTGCCTGCCAGCTATCTGCAGACGTTCGCATTTTCGGAGCAGCGCTGCCGGAGGCGCCCGGCACAGACCACCTAAGCTACGTTTGAAGTTTCAGGGGACAAGACAAACAAGCAGCCCCAGTCTCTGTGCCTCTGTGCGAGCAGTGCCATGGGCAGATGAGGCTGAGCAACAGCTTTCCAGGCTAGCTCTTTCTGCCTGCCAGCTATCTGCAGACGTTCGCATTTTCAGAGCAGCGCTGCCGGAGGCGCCTGGCACAGACCACCTAAGCTACGTTTGAAGTTTCAGGGGGCAAGACAAGCAAGCAGCCCCAGTCTCTGTGCCTCTGTGCGAGCAGTGCCATGGGCAGATGAGGCTGAGCAACAGCTTTCCAGGCTAGCTCTTTCTGCCTGCCAGCTATCTGCAGACGTTCGCATTTTCAGAGCAGCGCTGCCGGAGGCGCCCGGCACAGACCACCTAAGCTACGTTTGAAGTTTGAGGGGACAAGACAAGCAAGCAGCCCCAGTCTCTGTGCCTCTGTGCGAGCAGTGCCATGGGCAGATGAGGCTGAGCAACAGCTTTCCAGGCTAGCTCTTTCTGCCTGCCAGCTATCTGCAGACGTTCGCATTTTCGGAGCAGCGCTGCCGGAGGCGCCCGGCACAGACCACCTAAGTTACGTTTGAAGTTTGAGGGGGCAAGACAAGCACGCAGCCCCAGTCTCTGTGCCTCTGTGCGAGCAGTGCCATGGGCAGATGAGGCTGAGCAACAGCTTTCCAGGCTAGCTCTTTCTGCCTGCCAGCTATCTGCAGACGTTCGCATTTTCGGAGCAGGTCTGCCGGAGGCGCCCGGCACAGACCACCTAAGCTACGTTTGAAGTTTGAGGGGGCAAGACAAGCACGCAGCCCCAGTCTCTGTGCCTCTGTGCGAGCAGTGCCATGGGCAGATGAGGCTGAGCAACAGCTTTCCAGGCTAGCTCTTTCTGCCTGCCAGCTATCTGCAGACGTTCGCATTTTCGGAGCAGGTCTGCCGGAGGCGCCCGGCACAGACCACCTAAGCTACGTTTGAAGTTTGAGGGGGCAAGACAAGCACGCAGCCCCAGTCTCTGTGCCTCTGTGCGAGCAGTGCCATGGGCAGATGAGGCTGAGCAACAGCTTTCCAGGCTAGCTCTTTCTGCCTGCCAGCTATCTGCAGACGTTCGCATTTTCGGAGCAGCGCTGCCGGAGGCGCCCGGCACAGACCACCTAAGCTACGTTTGAAGTTTGAGGGGGCAAGACAAGCACGCAGCCCCAGTCTCTGTGCCTCTGTGCGAGCAGTGCCATGGGCAGATGAGGCTGAGCAACAGCTTTCCAGGCTAGCTCTTTCTGCCTGCCAGCTATCTGCAGACGTTCGCATTTTCGGAGCAGGTCTGCCGGAGGCGCCCGGCACAGACCACCTAAGCTACGTTTGAAGTTTCAGAGGACAAGACAAGCAAGCAGTCCCAGTCTCTGTGCCTCTGTGCGAGCAGTGCCATGGGCAGATGAGGCTGAGCAACAGCTTTCCAGGCTAGCTCTTTCTGGCTGCCAGCTATCTGCAGACGTTCGCATTTTCAGAGCAGCGCTGCCGGAGGCGCCCGGCACAGACCACCTAAGCTACGTTTGAAGTTTGAGGGGGCAAGACAAGCAAGCAGCCCCAGTCTCTGTGCCTCTGTGCGAGCAGTGCCATGGGCAGATGAGGCTGAGCAACAGCCTTCCAGGCTAGCTCTTTCTGCCTGCCATCTATCTGCAGACGTTCGCATTTTCGGAGCAGCGCTGCCGGAGGCGCCCGGCACAGACCACCTAAGCTACGTTTGAAGTTTGAGGGGGCAAGACAAGCACGCAGCCCCAGTCTCTGTGCCTCTGTGCGACCAGTGCCATGGGCAGATGAGGCTGAGCAACAGCTTTCCAGGCTAGCTCTTTCTGCCTGCCAGCTATCTGCAGACGTTCGCATTTTCGGAGCAGCGCTGCCGGAGGCGCCCGGCACAGACCACCTAAGTTACGTTTGAAGTTTGAGGGGGCAAGACAAGCACGCAGCCCCAGTCTCTGTGCCTCTGTGCGAGCAGTGCCATGGGCAGATGAGGCTGAGCAACAGCTTTCCAGGCTAGCTCTTTCTGCCTGCCATCTATCTGCAGACGTTCGCATTTTCGGAGCAGGTCTGCCGGAGGCGCCCGGCACAGACCACCTAAGCTACGTTTGAAGTTTGAGGGGGCAAGACAAGCACGCAGCCCCAGTCTCTGTGCCTCTGTGCGAGCAGTGCCATGGGCAGATGAGGCTGAGCAACAGCCTTCCAGGCTAGCTCTTTCTGCCTGCCATCTATCTGCAGACGTTCGCATTTTCGGAGCAGCGCTGCCGAAGGCGCCCGGCACAGACCACCTAAGCTACGTTTGAAGTTTGAGGGGGCAAGACAAGCAAGCAGCCCCAGTCTCTGTGCCTCTGTGCGACCAGTGCCATGGGCAGATGAGGCTGAGCAACAGCTTTCCGGGCTAGCTCTTTCTGCCTGCCAGCTATCTGCAGACGTTCGCATTTTCGGAGCAGCGCTGCCGGAGGCGCCCGGCACAGACCACCTAAGCTACGTTTGAAGTTTCAGGGGGCAAGACAAGCAAGCAGCCCCAGTCTCTGTGCCTCTGTGCGAGCAGTGCCATGGGCAGATGAGGCTGAGCAACAGCTTTCCAGGCCAGCTCTTTCTGCCTGCCAGCTATCTGCAGACGTTCGCATTTTCGGAGCAGCGCTGCCGGAGGCGCCCGGCACAGACCACCTAAGCTACGTTTGAAGTTTGAGGGGGCAAGACAAGCACGCAGCCCCAGTCTCTGTGCCTCTGTGCGAGCAGTGCCATGGGCAGATGAGGCTGAGCAACAGCTTTCCAGGCTAGCTCTTTCTGCCTGCCAGCTATCTGCAGACGTTCGCATTTTCGGAGCAGCGCTGCCGGAGGGGCCCGGCACAGACCACCTAAGCTACGTTTGAAGTTTGAGGGGGCAAGACAAGCACGCAGCCCCAGTCTCTGTGCCTCTGTGCGAGCAGTGCCATAGGCAGATGAGGCTGAGCAACAGCTTTCCAGGCTAGCTCTTTCTGCCTGCCAGCTATCTGCAGACGTTCGCATTTTCGGAGCAGGTCTGACGGAGGCGCCCGGCACAGACCACCTAAGCTACGTTTGAAGTTTCAGGGGACAAGACAAGCAAGCAGCCCCAGTCTCTGTGCCTCTGTGCGACCAGTGCCATGGGCAGATGAGGCTGAGCAACAGCTTTCCAGGCTAGCTCTTTCTGCCTGCCAGCTATCTGCAGACGTTCGCATTTTCAGAGCAGCGCTGCCGGAGGCGCCCGGCACAGACCACCTAAGCTACGTTTGAAGTTTGAGGGGGCAAGACAAGCACGCAGCCCCAGTCTCTGTGCCTCTGTGCGAGCAGTGCCATGGGCAGATGAGGCTGAGCAACAGCTTTCCAGGCTAGCTCTTTCTGCCTGCCAGCTATCTGCAGACGTTCGCATTTTCGGAGCAGCGCTGCCGGAGGCGCCCGGCACAGACCACCTAAGCTACGTTTGAAGTTTGAGGGGGCAAGACAAGCACGCAGCCCCAGTCTCTGTGCCTCTGTGCGAGCAGTGCCATGGGCAGATGAGGCTGAGCAACAGCTTTCCAGGCTAGCTCTTTCTGCCTGCCAGCTATCTGCAGACGTTCGCATTTTCGGAGCAGGTCTGCCGGAGGCGCCCGGCACAGACCACCTAAGCTACGTTTGAAGTTTCAGAGGACAAGACAAGCAAGCAGTCCCAGTCTCTGTGCCTCTGTGCGAGCAGTGCCATGGGCAGATGAGGCTGAGCAACAGCTTTCCAGGCTAGCTCTTTCTGGCTGCCAGCTATCTGCAGACGTTCGCATTTTCAGAGCAGCGCTGCCGGAGGCGCCCGGCACAGACCACCTAAGCTACGTTTGAAGTTTGAGGGGGCAAGACAAGCAAGCAGCCCCAGTCTCTGTGCCTCTGTGCGAGCAGTGCCATGGGCAGATGAGGCTGAGCAACAGCCTTCCAGGCTAGCTCTTTCTGCCTGCCATCTATCTGCAGACGTTCGCATTTTCGGAGCAGCGCTGCCGGAGGCGCCCGGCACAGACCACCTAAGCTACGTTTGAAGTTTGAGGGGGCAAGACAAGCACGCAGCCCCAGTCTCTGTGCCTCTGTGCGACCAGTGCCATGGGCAGATGAGGCTGAGCAACAGCTTTCCAGGCTAGCTCTTTCTGCCTGCCAGCTATCTGCAGACGTTCGCATTTTCGGAGCAGGTCTGCCGGAGGCGCCCGGCACAGACCACCTAAGCTACGTTTGAAGTTTGAGGGGGCAAGACAAGCACGCAGCCCCAGTCTCTGTGCCTCTGTGCGAGCAGTGCCATGGGCAGATGAGGCTGAGCAACAGCCTTCCAGGCTAGCTCTTTCTGCCTGCCATCTATCTGCAGACGTTCGCATTTTCGGAGCAGCGCTGCCGAAGGCGCCCGGCACAGACCACCTAAGCTACGTTTGAAGTTTGAGGGGGCAAGACAAGCAAGCAGCCCCAGTCTCTGTGCCTCTGTGCGAGCAGTGCCATGGGCAGATGAGGCTGAGCAACAGCTTTCCAGGCTAGCTCTTTCTGCCTGCCAGCTATCTGCAGACGTTCGCATTTTCAGAGCAGCGCTGCCGGAGGCGCCCCGGCACAGACCACCTAAGCTACGTTTGAAGTTTCAGGGGGCAAGACAAGCAAGCAGCCCCAGTCTCTGTGCCTCTGTGCGAGCAGTGCCATGGGCAGATGAGGCTGAGCAACAGCTTTCCAGGCCAGCTCTTTCTGCCTGCCCAGCTATCTGCAGACGTTCGCATTTTCGGAGCAGCGCTGCCGGAGGCGCCCCGGCACAGACCACCTAAGCTACGTTTGAAGTTTGAGGGGGCAAGACAAGCACGCAGCCCCAGTCTCTGTGCCTCTGTGCGAGCAGTGCCTATGGGCAGATGAGGCTGAGCAACAGCTTTCCAGGCTAGCTCTTTCTGCCTGCCAGCTATCTGCAGACGTTCGCATTTTCGGAGCAGCGCTGCCGGAGGGCGCCCGGCACAGACCACCCTAAGTTACGTTTGAAGTTTGAGGGGGCAAGACAAGCACGCAGCCCCAGTCTCTGTGCCTCTGTGCGAGCAGTGCCATAGGCAGATGAGGCTGAGCAACAGCTTTCCAGGCTAGCTCTTTCTGCCTGCCAGCTATCTGCAGACGTTCGCATTTTCGGAGCAGGTCTGACGGAGGCGCCCGGCACAGACCACCTAAGCTACGTTTGAAGTTTCAGGGGACAAGACAAGCAAGCAGCCCCAGTCCTCTGTGCCTCTGTGCGACCAGTGCCATGGGCAGATGAGGCTGAGCAACAGCTTTCCAGGCTAGCTCTTTCTGCCTGCCAGCTATCTGCAGACGTTCGCATTTTCAGAGCAGCGCTGCCGGAGGCGCCCGGCACAGACCACCTAAGCTACGTTTGAAGTTTGAGGGGGCAAGACAAGCACGCAGCCCCAGTCTCTGTGCCTCTGTGCGAGCAGTGCCATGGGCAGATGAGGCTGAGCAACAGCTTTCCAGGCTAGCTCTTTCTGCCTGCCAGCTATCTGCAGACGTTCGCATTTTCAGAGCAACGCTGCCGGAGGCGCCCGGCACAGACCCACCTAAGCTACGTTTGAAGTTTGAGGGGGCAAGACAAGCACGCAGCCCCAGTCTCTGTGCCTCTGTGCGAGCAGTGCCATGGGCAGATGAGGCTGAGCAACAGCTTTCCAGGCTAGCTCTTTCTGCCTGCCAGCTATCTGCAGACGTTCGCATTTTCGGAGCAGCGCTGCCGGAGGCGCCCGGCACAGACCACCTAAGCTACTTCTGAAGTTTGAGGGGGCAAGACAAGCAAGCAGCCCCAGTCTCTGTGCCTCTGTGCGAGCAGTGCCATGGGCAGATGAGGCTGAGCAACAGCCTTCCAGGCTAGCTCTTTCTGCCTGCCATCTATCTGCAGACGTTCGCATTTTCGGAGCAGCGCTGCCGGAGGCGCCCGGCACAGACCACCTAAGCTACGTTTGAAGTTTGAGGGGGCAAGACAAGCACGCAGCCCCAGTCTCTGTGCCTCTGTGCGACCAGTGCCATGGGCAGATGAGGCTGAGCAACAGCTTTCCAGGCTAGCTCTTTCTGCCTGCCAGCTATCTGCAGACGTTCGCATTTTCGGAGCAGCGCTGCCGGAGGCGCCCGGCACAGACCACCTAAGCTACGTTTGAAGTCTGAGGGGGCAAGACAAGCAAGCAGCCCCAGTCTCTGTGCCTCTGTGCGAGCAGTGCCATGGGGCAGAAGAGGCTGAGCAACAGCTTTCCAGGCTAGCTCTTTCTGCCTGCCATCTATCTGCAGACGTTCGCATTTTCGGAGCAGGTCTGCCGGAGGCGCCCGGCAAAGACCACCTAAGCTACGTTTTGAAGTTTGAGGGGGCAAGACAAGCACGCAGCCCCAGTCTCTGTGCCTCTGTGCGAGCAGTGCCATGGGCAGATGAGGCTGAGCAACAGCCTTCCAGGCTAGCTCTTTCTGCCTGCCATCTATCTGCAGACGTTCGCATTTTCGGAGCAGCACTGCCGAAGGCGCCCGGCACAGACCACCTAAGCTACGTTTGAAGTTTGAGGGGGCAAGACAAGCACGCAGCCCCAGTCTCTGTGCCTCTGTGCGACCAGTGCCATGGGCAGATGAGGCTGAGCAACAGCTTTCCAGGCTAGCTCTTTCTGCCTGCCAGCTATCTGCAGACGTTCGCATTTTCGGTAGCAGCGCTGCCGGAGGCGCCCGGCACAGACCACCTAAGCTACGTTTGAAGTTTCAGGGGGGCAAGACAAGCAAGCAGCCCCAGTCTCTGTGCCTCTGTGCGAGCAGTGCCTATGGGCAGATGAGGCTGAGCAACAGCTTTCCAGGCTAGCTCTTTCTGCCTGCCAGCTATCTGCAGACGTTCGCATTTTCAGAGCAGGTCTGCCGGAGGCGCCCGGCACAGACCACCTAAGCTACGTTTGAAGTTTGAGGGGGGCAAGACAAGCACGCAGCCCCAGTCTCTGTGCCTCTGTGCGAGCAGTGCCATGGGCAGATGAGGCTGAGCAAACAGCTTTCCAGGCTAGCTCTTTCTGCCTGCCAGCTATCTGCAGACGTTCGCATTTTCGGAGCAGCGCTGCCGGAGGCGCCCGGCACAGACCACCTAAGCTACGTTTGAAGTTTCAGGGGACAAGACAAACAAGCAGCCCCAGTCTCTGTGCCTCTGTGCGAGCAGTGCCATGGGCAGATGAGGCTGAGCAACAGCTTTCCAGGCTAGCTCTTTCTGCCTGCCAGCTATCTGCAGACGTTCGCATTTTCAGAGCAGCGCTGCCGGAGGCGCCTGGCACAGACCACCTAAGCTACGTTTGAAGTTTCAGGGGGCAAGACAAGCAAGCAGCCCCAGTCTCTGTGCCTCTGTGCGAGCAGTGCCATGGGCAGATGAGGCTGAGCAACAGCTTTCCAGGCTAGCTCTTTCTGCCTGCCAGCTATCTGCAGACGTTCGCATTTTCAGAGCAGCGCTGCCGGAGGCGCCCGGCACAGACCACCTAAGCTACGTTTGAAGTTTGAGGGGGACAAGACAAGCAAGCAGCCCCAGTCTCTGTGCCTCTGTGCGAGCAGTGCCATGGGCAGATGAGGCTGAGCAACAGCTTTCCAGGCTAGCTCTTTCTGCCTGCCAGCTATCTGCAGACGTTCGCATTTTCGAGCAGCGCTGCCGGAGGCGCCCGGCACAGACCACCTAAGTTACGTTTGAAGTGTTGAGGGGGCAAGACAAGCACGCAGCCCCAGTCTCTGTGCCTCTGTGCGAGCAGTGCCATGGGCAGATGAGGCTGAGCAACAGCTTTCCAGGCTAGCTCTTTCTGCCTGCCAGCTATCTGCAGACGTTCGCATTTTCGGAGCAGGTCTGCCGGAGGCGCCCGGCACAGACCACCTAAGCTACGTTTGAAGTTTGAGGGGGCAAGACAAGCACGCAGCCCCAGTCTCTGTGCCTCTGTGCGAGCAGTGCTCATGGGCAGATGAGGCTGAGCAACAGCTTTCCAGGCTAGCTCTTTCTGCCTGCCAGCTATCTGCAGACGTTCGCATTTTCGGAGCAGGTCTGCCGGAGGCGCCCGGCACAGACCACCTAAGCTACGTTTGAAGTTTGAGGGGGCAAGACAAGCACGCAGCCCCAGTCTCTGTGCCTCTGTGCGAGCAGTGCCATGGGCAGATGAGGCTGAGCAACAGCTTTCCAGGCTAGCTCTTTCTGCCTGCCAGCTATCTGCAGACGTTCGCATTTTCGGACGAGCAGCGCTGCCGGAGGCGCCCGGCACAGACCCACCTAAGCTACGTTTGAAGTTTCAGAGGACAAGACAAGCAAGCAGTCCCAGTCTCTGTGCCTCTGTCGCGAGCAGTGCCCATGGGCAGATGAGGCTGAGCAACAGCTTTCCAGGCTAGCTCTTTCTGCCTGCCAGCTATCTGCAGACGTTCGCATTTTCAGAGCAGCGCTGCCGGAGGCGCCCGGCACAGACCACCTAAGCTACGTTTGAAGTTTGAGGGGGGCAAGACAAGCAAGCAGCCCCAGTCTCTGTGCCTCTGTGCGAGCAGTGCCATGGGCAGATGAGGCTGAGCAACAGCTTTCCAGGCTAGCTCTTTCTGCCTGCCAGCTATCTGCAGACGTTCGCATTTTCAGAGCAGGGCTGCCGGAGGCGCCCGGCACAGACCACCTAAGCTACGTTTGAAGTTTGAGGGGGCAAGACAAGCACGCAGCCCCAGTCTCTGTGCCTCTGTGCGAGCAGTGCCATGGGCAGATGAGGCTGAGCAACAGCTTTCCAGGCTAGCTCTTTCTGCCTGCCAGCTATCTGCAGACGTTCGCATTTTCAGAGCAACGCTGCCGGAGGTGCCCGGCACAGACCACCTAAGCTACGTTTGAAGTTTGAGGGGGCAAGACAAGCACGCAGCCCCAGTCTCTGTGCCTCTGTGCGAGCAGTGCCATGGGCAGATGAGGCTGAGCAACAGCTTTCCAGGCTAGCTCTTTCTGCCTGCCAGCTATCTGCAGACGTTCGCATTTTCAGAGCAGCGCTGCCGGAGGCGCCCGGCACAGACCACCTAAGCTACGTTTGACATGACTGGCTGGGTGGACGAAGGGACAGAGAGCGATGGATGTTGTCCACCTCGACTTCAGCAAGGCTTTGCACATGGTCTCCCATGATATCCTCCTAGGGAAGCTCAGCAGTTTTGGGCTGGATGAGTGGTCGGTCAGGTGGGTTGAGAACTCGCGGAAGGGCAGAGCTCAGACGGTTGGCATCAGCGGCGCTGAGTCTGGTTGGAGGCCTGGAACCAGTGGTGTCCCCAGGGGTCAGCACTGGGCCCGGACTTGTTCAACTTCTTCATCAACGACCTGGATGAAGAGTTAGAATGTACCCTCAGCCAGTTTGCTGATGACACCAAACTGGGAGCAGTGGTGGACACACCGGCAGCTGTGCTGCCATCCAGCGAGACCTGGACAGGCTGGAAAGTTGGGCAGAGAGGAACCTGATGAGGTTCAACCAGGGCAAGGGCAGGGTCCTGCCCCCTGGGGAGGAACAACGCCAGGCACCAGGACAGGCTGGGGGGGACCTGCTGGAGAGCAGCTCTGCAGAGAGGGACTGGGAGTGCTGGGGGACGACAGGGTGACCATGAGCCAGCAGCGTGCCCTGGGTGCCAAGAAGGCCAATGGGATCCTGGGGTGCATCAGGAGGAGTGTGGGGCAGCAGGGCTAGGGAGAGTCTCCTCCCCCTCTGCTCTGCCCTGGGA